>NW_027523833.1:0-240029 GCF_052094955.1 Ictidomys tridecemlineatus | reverse complement strand
TGGGGAGTGAGTCTCAGGCTTTGGATTTATAAGAGCTTTCATGGAGGTTCTAAAGTGTAGATCTAGTATAGAATAAGTGTTATGGGCCAAGTTCTTGGTTGGATGTGCATGCATTTGAGTCCAGGCTTTTATATATATATATATATATATATATATATATATATATATATATATATATATATATATATATATATTTATATTTATATATATTATCAATTTGATGTTGATCTACTGATGGAATATTTCCTGAACAAGGCATGTATGTGCTTTATTTAAAGTCTGAAATAGTAGATATATATTTTAAATAATCTGCACCTACATATTAAAAAATAATAGTCATCAGAAAATCATGTATGTGAAGGTAGATCATTTCATGACTCTTTAGAACATGTAGATCTATAAGGCAAGATAGTAAGAAAAACAATAAAACTGAAACATTCATGAACTTGGGATGCCATTTAAAAATCTGAGGTGAATGTTGGTACACAATCTGACTTCCATAAGAAGACCCCTACAGAACAAAAATTAAAAATCAGGAATAAATAAAAAGGATAGATTCAAACTAAAAAGCTGCTTCTCAGCAAAAGAAACAATAATGTAAAGAAAGAACCTTCAGATTTTATACAAATCTTTACCACATGTAATTCAGAAAAAGCACTAATGTCTAGGGTATATAAAGAACTAAAAATTAAAACAAACAACAACAACAAAAACCAATTAACAAATGGACTCGGTAACTGAACAGACAACTTCACAGAACAAATATAAGCCATTAACAAATATATGAAAAAACATTCCACCTATCTAGCAGTTAGGAAAATGTAAATCAAAATTACTTTAAGATTTTATCTCACTTCAGTCAGAATGGCAATCATTAATAATACAGATAACAATAAATGTTGGTGAAGTTGTGGGGGAATAAGAACACTCACACATTGCTCATGAGATTGACTCCAAATTGGTGCAACCACCATGAAATGCAGTATGGAGACCCCTTGAAAATCCAGAATGGAACCATCATTTAACCCACCTATCCCTCTGTTTGGACTTTACTCAAAGGACTTAAAAGCAGCATACCGAGGGGAAACAGCTGCACTAATGTTTACAGCAGCACAATTCACAATAGATAAACCATACAACTAACCTATGTTTCCTTCAACAGATGAATGGATAAGTATAATGTGATATATATATATATATATATATATATATATATATATATATATATATATATATATATATATATTTCCCCCACCAATGGAATATTACTTAACTTTAAAGATGAATGAAACTATGCCATTTGGTGGTAAAAGAATAGAGGTGAAGAATATCATGCTAAGTGAAATAAGCCCCAACCCCACCCGCTTACACACACAGAAACACAAAGGCCAAATGTTCTCTCCCATAAGTGTATGAAAATTCACAATGGGGGTGGGGAAAAATAGTTATTTAGATTAACTAGAGATGATTGCAGGGAGGGGAGGGAATATGGGGATAGAAATGAGGGTAGAATGAAGCAGACATAACATATAATACATAATATACATGGATGCTAAAACACTCAAAGGGGGGGGAAGAACAGAAATTCAGTGAATTAGACAAAGTTGAATTGAAGGGAAGAAAAGGAATATAGGGATACAAATGACAGTAGAATGAATCAGACACAACTTTTCAATGTTTATATATAAATACACCACCAGTGAAGGTCCACACCATGTACACCTCAAGAATGAAATGCTAACTAAAATGAGTTTTACTCCATGTATAATATGTCAAAATTTGCTCTACTATCATGAATACCTAAAAAGCGTAAGAAATTTTAAAAATGAAAAGGGAAATTTTTAATACCGAGAAGGTTTGTGAGTTAAAAACTCTTCAATGAATGGTAATGTCATTAAGGTTAAATAAAAGTATAAAAGAGTTCCTTGAGCCCATACAAAACAACAATGGTAAATAGAGTTGCCCAAGTCAGTCTGTGCAACTAGGTATAATCACATAATTTTTGGTTTACAATTCTTTTCTATTTGTTCTACAAAGCAACAAAGAACAATACTTACAAGTTGAGCAGAGAGGAAACATTACATAGCAGTGTTATGAATACTATGAATAGTGCTGTGGGCACTCAAAGAAAGCATTCTCAAATTTCTCCCCCATGCAATAAAAAATCATGCAGTTGAATGATATGCTAGTTACTTACTAGATAACACATACATGTGTTTGTGACATTAAGTATGTGGGCAGCTGCTCAACTTGGCAGGTTAGATCCAATAGATAATAAGGAAGACACTCTCTTCACACAAGACAGTGTTTCCTTGAGTAATACTATGAAAACAAGAGAAAGCAAAATGAAAGACACAGGCAACTGTATTGCCAGACTAAGAAAACCCAACCACTTAACCTATGTACTGGGGAGTCTCAAAGAGCTTTTCAGGGTCCTGACTGGGAAGTTCTGGGCAGAGCATCCTCTCCACAGGTGAGAGTTTGAAGTCTTGTTCTAAATTTTATTGAAAGTGAGGCCGAATAAATACAAGTTAGAACAAAGAAAACTTCATTCTAACATCTTGCATGACCTGGTGATCCCCTGAAGGACACCAAGTCCTCCCAAGAACAGGTCAGATCCTAGAGGAGGGAGTGATAGCCTTGAGATGTCTAAATAAATTGGGATTCCAATGAATGAGCCACCAAGACAGATGCATTGAGAAGTCAGCATTCTTAATCCATTTCATCAAGAATTCCAGACATCATTCAATCAAGAAAAGGGAAGATCTTTAGTATTTTCCTTAGACCTCTAGGACTGAACCTTCCCTCCTGGCCTTATAAAGAATTTAAACTCTCATACGTAAAATGAAGCCAGTTTTCTGCATAAAATAATGTGAAGATAAGCATGAAACCTAAATATTTACCCTTTGGAATAAAGAATGGTGTGAATATTATTCTCCTAGAACTTATCATTATATTTCAATATTTATTTTCCCAAATAAAGTTAAATGAAATGTTGGTGGGTGGTGTTTTGTTGACCCAAGAGGCTCACATATGAAGAGAATATTGTGTTTTTACTTTTTGAACAGGACTTGTAGATGAGAGTCTAGAGGTTTATTTCAATCAAAATTGTGTTTCTCTCTCTGTGGTGTCATGGGCTCTTGGAGCTACAAGAGCTGAGAAGAAACATGGTTAGTTTATAGTATCTTATAGTTACTGGGTTCCAGAAGGTTCTCGGAGAACATGACACATGCTATCTATCGTATAATCCAATAAATATAACAAATATTATATTGTAAATTATTAAGTAGAAACAAAGGGTCTACAAAATCAAAATATATAATGAAATAAAAAATATAGGGGCATAAATGATCCTACAGTATGTCTTTTTTTTAAATTTTTTTTATTGTTGGTCGTTCAAAACATTACATAGTTCTTAATACATCATATTTCACAGTTTGATTCAAGCAGGTCATGAACTCCCAACTTTACCCCGTATACAGATTGCTGTATCACTTCAGTTACCCTTCTATTGATTGACATATTGCCTTTCTAGTGTCTGATGTATTCTGCTGTCTGTCCTATTCTCTACTATCTTCCCTCCCCTCCCCTCCCCTCCCCTTTTCTCTCTCTACCCCTTCTACTGTAAATCATTTCTTCCATTTATATTATCTTGTCTTACCCCTCCTTTCCTCTTATATATCATTTTGTATAACCCTGAGGATCGCCTTTCATTTCCATGCAATTTCCCTTCTCACTCCCTTTCCCTCCCACCTCTCTTTTTCTTTTTACACTCATCATTTTACATGTTTCTAGTTACACATTTTTACTGGGTAAGCAAAACTAAAGAAGTGATCCCAAATTATGATGATTTTCCTATAGTCACCTAAGTGATGAAAGTCTGAATTCATAAGGAACTGCATGGTTTCTTCAGTCCAAGAGTCAGAATGGGCCTATGGACCATGTGGATTCCCCAGGAAACATTAAGACTATTTCCCCCTTCAGCAACCCTGCTTTATTGCCTGAATATGCACGTTGGCTTCTTGTCTCTTGGGTCTTTCTCCTCTCCCTGATTGGGAGCTTGTATACCTCTCCAGAGTTGTAGATCCCTTAGGGAGTACTGCTACTCTATAAGGTGAAATGTTAAACTCATAATTCAAACTAGGGATATCTGGGCATTATTTTAGTATCCCTAGGTCCTTCCTATAACTCTCTTAATTTTCCCATAATTACAAACAAGAGAGTATATAATTTACATAAATAATATTTTCCAAATAATACTTGATTAAACATATGAAATAATTAGTGGAGATGTAATAGCATTTTTTACCCAATAGAATGTTTTACTATTGCATCGATCCATTAGCAAAGTGAATCGTGGGAGATGTGTGACCTAATAACATCATTAAATGCATGACAAAGTTCACATTAAGAAATTCACACTTTATTTCGCAACAAATTGCATCTGTAATGAAATATAAGTAAAAACGCTCTGTAAAACTGGCATGGTGGACCATGCTGCGACCCTAGGTAGCTTTGCAAGTTCAAAGTCAGGCTCCATAAATTAGTGAGGCCCTATACAACTTAGCAAAACCTATCTCTAAATAAAAATGCAAATAAAAAAAATCTGAGGATGTGGTTTTCTGAGAAAGTGCCCCTACGTTGAAGAGGCTCTTAAAAATTTAAATTTTAAATTTCTTATAAATATTAAGAGACTTCTGAAATAATCAACTCTGAGAATTATTATTTCTCCAGTTGTGAAAAATGAGACTCTTCAGTAATTGTTTATTTATACTAAAATTTTATCCTTTTAGGGATGCACAATTCTATACTTGTATGTCCTTATTTCTACAATATCTGCTAAAGATATTAAGAAAATTTTCAGCAAATGCCAAAAGCAATTACCCATTTTCTACATTTAAATGATTTTTTTTCTACCTAGGTCCCAAATACTTCAAAGGATGAACTATAGATAAGAAACTTACTACCATCTTTATATTTGTCAAGGTGTTTTTGTAAATATTTTGCTGGTATCTAAGGTACACACTTTGGACTAATGTTACTCCACATTTGCTACAGATATGAGGTCAGAAATTAAAAATGTCTGAAATTTGAATAGAGTCTTGGACACATTCTTTGGGTTTCTATATGCTATAAATCCTGCAGTGTTGTAAAAATGTTTGATCAATGGCCAAAAGCTTTGCAAAAATTTTTCTGCATGTCCTCTCACTTGTATGAATTCTGAGGTGCTGAGTAGGATGTGAACAATTATTGGAGACTCCGTCACCTATTTTACATTTATATAATTTCTGTGCTATCATATAGCTGGTGTGAAATAGTGTTGAACTACTGTGAAATAAGGGTTCATTCATCCTGAAAGACACTGATGCAATGTTTTCATTGTAATACTTCTCTCCAGTATAAAATCTATAATGTTTAGTAACATGTGATCTTCAATATTAAAAGCTTTGCCATTCTTTATATTTATAGGACTTCTCTCTAGTATGGGTTCTCTGGTGTTGAATAAGTGATGATTGTTGACTAAAATCTTTGCCACATCTCTACATTTGTAGGGCTTCTCTCAAGTGTGGATTCTCAGGTGCCAAGTAAATACTACTTTTTTATTAAAACTTTTGCCACATTCTTTACATTTGTAGGGCTTCTCTCCAGTGTGGATTCGCTGGTGCTGAGCAAGTGATGATTTTTGACTGAAACTCTTGCCACACAATTTGCATTTGTAAGGCTTCTCTCCAGTATGAATCCTGTTGTGTGGCAAAAGTTTTAATACAAACTACAAGTGTAAAGTTATGTATTAAAACTTTTGCCACACACTTTACACTTGTAGGGCTTCTCTGCAGTACGAATCTTGTTGTGACAATCAAGATTTGAGTTTGTATTAAAACACTTGCCACACACTTTACATTTGTAGGGCTTCTCTCCAGTATGAATCCTGTTGTGGCGATGAAGATTCGAGTTTATATTAAAACTTTTGCCACACACATTATATTTGTAGGGCTTCTCTCCAGTGTGGATTCGCTGGTGCTGAGTAACTGATGATTTTTTACTGAAACTCTTGCCACACACTGTACATTTGTAGGACTTCTCTCCAGTATGAATCCCGTTGTGGCAATCAAGATTCAAGTTTACATTAAAACTTTTCTCACACTTTTTACATTTGTAGGGCTTCTCTCCCATATGAATTCTCTGGTAATTTTTAAGGCTTGGTTTTTGACTGAAACCTTTGCAAAATTATTTACATATGTAGGGCATGACTCCAGAGTGTGTCCACTGGTGACAAATAAGATTGGAGCTTTTATTAGAAGTTTGGTCACATTCTTTGCATTTGCATGGCATATTTCCTGTATGAACACTGTGATGTTCAGTAAAGTTCTTGACTGCATCACATTCTTCACATTGGTAAGTCTTCTCTGCAGAATAAATATTTTGGTGTTGAGTAAGGGTTGAAGAACTTTTTAAGGCTTTCCCACACTTTTTACACTTACAGGTCTCTCCTTCAGTATATATCCTCTGATACTTAACAAGTTGTAACTTTTCACTACAAGTTTTTTCACATTCGTTAAATTTGTACAATTTATCACTGTCATAGTATCTGCTGTGTTTAAAAAATATATCAAAGTATTTGCTTGCTCAATATCTTCTATACTTATAGGGCTCTCTTTCTCTATAAATTTTCTTGTATTAAGGAAGCTCTGCACTGTGGTTAAGAGCCCTTTCACATATCTTAAACTTGCAGGTTCTGTCTTGGCTATGAATATTTTAATGAATAATAGTTTTGGATCACTAAAGCAAGACTTTCCTACATTTTTCATCTTGGTAAATTTCCTTTAGACAAGGACTAGGAATTCTCTATATTCGTAATTTTTATCACCAATGTAAATATACTGGTCATTACTCAGGGTAGAGACATGGCTTATTGTACTACTTATAGCATTATCTATATAGTGCACATTCCAGAAATCTGTATCAGAATTGTCATTGAGCAATAGTGAGGAAGTAGAAACTTTTCTACAATTCTTAATATTATCCATTTGGGCACAAGGAGAAATTAATCTTTTGTTTCAGAAAAAAATGGACATTTTATAAAGAAACTGCCAAAAGGATCACTTTTATAAATATCTTTTCTGTACAAATGTTTGATTGGAATTTTAACTCAGTGCTATTTTTATAATTGGCCAAGTTAAAAACTGATGCATGGACTGGATTTTTAAATTTTCCACATTGCCTTTCAGTTCAAAAATGGCTGTGGATTTATTCTTAAAGCCACATAAAACTCCTCAAATTTGTTGGAATACATTGAATTTTTGTTTTAGATATTAATTTTTTCTGGTGTCTTTTGAACATAAAATTTTTATCATAAATAGGGACTACTGATTGATTTTGTCTACTATAATACAATTTTTGAACTTTACTGTCACCTATATTTTCCCATTGTTTTCTTGGTTGTAAATAGTCAAAATCACACTTTCCATATCTTCCATCTCTCTCTTTTATTCAATGCTCTGGTAAAATTTGTCAAGGATGATGAGAAGTCATGGCTGCAATAAATAAAAATAACAAACATGTTTACTTACTGTACGGGGCTGAGTATATTTTGCAAACCTAAGAAATTACAGCAAAAAATAACATAAGCAGGGGAGTGGATTACTAAATCCAAGTCTATCATTACTGTAGAAATATATAAATCAAATAAAAATACACACAGAAAATTACTTTGAATATTGTCCTAATCATCTTTGTGTTCACAGTATCCAAGATGAGTACATTATTATGGAGAATAATATAGTAGAGAAAAATACATTGTGTTACACAAAGATTTTCCTCCTTCAGAATATATTTTTAAAATCTACCAATTTTATTCTGTTTCATTAAAGATAAAAATATGAAACATGTGAATACTTGAGGACTGTTGAAAAATAGGTTCCTGCTTACCATCAGAAAAAACATGGCTAAATCAACTCTAAGCAAAGTTATGAATCACTGAAAGGGAATAGTCAATTATAATTTAAAAGAAGTTTACTGAACTAAACCAACACACAAAAAACAGAATAAAAATTAGTCAAGAATTGTTAATAGTAACGAGCAGAAAATGTATGTTGAAAGATTTCTTTAGAAAATGTCTGAAAGAGTCAGGGGTGGTTGTACATAGCAACATAGGAGGTTGAGCTAGAGGATCAAAATTTTATGCAAAGTGCTAAATCACCCTTTAGTTCTCTTTCCAACACTAATAAACGCATCTCAGAAAATAGAAAAAAATGAACATCCAAGCAGCTCAGTTTTCTCCAAGTTGTAAAGACTCAAAGTAGGTTGTATTCGATGTTTAAAATCTCAGAATACTGAGAGCATCCAAAAAAAAAAAAGATGGGTCACCTAAAAATGTGTAACTATATAATTGTGAAATCCTTAGTCGAATCCTCACAACACAGGAAGGAATTCAAGTCTATCTATATTAAAGGGATGAAAGAATAAAAGTATCAACCAAGACATTATATTCACAGCTACTACCTTTCAGAAAAGAAGGAAAATGAAGACTTTAAACATATCAAAATACACACACTATTTATCAACACTGGATCTGTTCTCTAAAAAGTACTAAAGGTAATCTTTCATAATAAAATGTAAGTGCACAGCATCATAAGTCATATGAAATTTTAAATATTTCTTGGCAAAAACAATTCTATTTTATTGTAATGACGGGTCTCCAAACATGTAATTTTGCAATAGAATTTAAAAGAAAAAAGCATAACAAAAATACTGTCAATAGGCATATATACTTGTAACAATAATATAATTTTAAAAGAACACATAATTCTTTATTTTGTTTTTTGAGATGTAAACTTTGTACACAACTATTAATAAAAATTTGAATTAATGTTACTGAAATGTATACTTAAAATTTTGGAGACAGTAAGTTTTATTTTGTGGTTTTCATTACAATGAAAATTAAAAGATAAAGAGAATTGCGACATTTCTCAAAGCTACATTTAAAATAATGTGGTCTTTATCCTATAAATAAGAACAAGCTTTTCCATATACAAATGATGAGCATGCATGTAATCTCAGCCACTAGGAAGTCTGAGGAAAGTGAATTGCAAATTCAAGACATCCTCAATAACTTAGTGAGAACCTCTCTCCAAATATGAGTGAAAAGGAGCTTGGGGTGTAGTTCAGCATGAGAGTATCACTGCCATCAATCCCCATTACGCTTATGCATAGAAAACTTCAATTTCTACGTACATGGGCAGAATCAAAAGCCAATCAAGATAAAATACAAAAGTCATGGACAAAAGAGGCTTAATATTTATACAAGCAAAAGAACATATAATATTATTGGCAATACAAAATGAATCATACATATCTCATTTTGTGAAGCAATTAACTGATATGAGGAAATCCAGTCCTTAACAGGGAACCTACTGTATACAATTAAAAAAAGGAAAAAAAACAAGCAATTTGTAAATATCTACCAATATATTATTTTACAAATGCTCTAACTCAAATAAAACTTACACCATCTCTCGAAACAGCAGTCTTTGTCCAACTTGACATTAATTCCATGGCAGATAATTTCACAGAAAATCCATTACACACATCAGAAAAAACACTGACAAGGAAATTTTTGTGAAAAAAATGTACAAATAAGATTATAGAAACTGACTTATGATAGTAATGTATTACAATGGGTGCACGTAGAGGTCTCCAGAAATGTGCAAAACTTTCCTGCAAATAATGGAAGAAGGGCTGGAGTTGTAGAATAGTGTTAGAGAGCTTGCCTAGCATGTGTGAGACCCTGGGTTCAATTCTCAGCACCATATATGGATAAATAGGAAATTCATTAACAAATAAAAATATTTTTAAAATTATAGAAGAGCTGTCAGATAATATTGACACTCACAAGGCAAGTGGAATGTTTTGTTGTTAATTTGAATGTATGGAGGAAAAGCAGGATACTACATAATTTTAAAGCACAAAACACAGGATAGGTTTTTCTGATAACAAGAGAAAGAATTCAAAGCTTCTCAAAAATATTTTCTGCTGGATAATGTCTCAATGAACATTTTTGATTATAGGCTTCCTCCCCTACCTCAACTATGTCCTCTGCTATATGCGGGCCACACGATTTGACATCACTGCATTCCTCTGAGTCAACCATATTTCAAGTGAACGATATATATCTTGCCACCAAAAGAAAACATTAATGGTGAAAATAAACATCATTAACATTTTCTTGTCAGCACCAAGAACTACCCCATCTTCTTTATTGAAAGCATAAATCTGCAACACATTCTTGTGGAGAAGTTCCCAAAAGATCTATTTCAAGGGAAGAAAATTAAATAATGATAATTAGGAATTTTGAAGGAAAGTTATGCTCACCCACAAAGACTAGGTTGCTGTAGTTCTCCAACATCACTTCTCTATATAAATTCTGCTGGGCAGGATCCAGGCATTCCTATTCCTCCTCAAAAAAATCAATAGACACTTCCCCGAATGCCAATGGCTCCTGAAATAAAAATTGTTAGATAAATAGATCATGAACCAAACCACTATTCAGTTTTTAATTTGAATTAAGAGTTTGTAGAACTGACTGTCATGTAGAAGAGTGACTTTAATTATGTAATAAGATACTTCTCATTATCTTATTCAGAGGAAAATACATGAGTCCAAATACAGTATATATATACCATATCAGAGTGATGTGAAGGATATATACCATAACCCAAGCACTGAATAAAAGCCCAACTTCTAACTTTTCTACCATGAGTGAATGTGAAATTTGGCAGACATTCCAGATGCAAATCAGACTTCTCAAAGATATTCTCATAATGTGATTGTGTAAAAGGGAGAAAAAAGACTGGTTAAATAGCTTTTGAAAACAGTCTTGTTCCTATTCTCTCTGCTTTATATCCATGAGATAGATTGAGATCCCCAATACAATTAGTTTCAAGTATCATCCATGAAACATTCCCAATGTGTAAAATATTCAAAAAATATGAATGATTGGAGACAGGTAAAGTGACACTTTCACCTGGTGAAAAGACATACTTGAAATATTTCAAGTTCTATAAGCAGTTCAATGAATGAATCAATTTGGTACAATAGAATGAACAATGGGTCACAGAAGACTTCAAGGAGGAGATTAAAAAATTCTTAGAGGTAAATAAGAACATAGACACAACATATCAAAATAACTTGGACACTATGAAAGCAGTACTAGGAGGAAACTTCGTTGCATGGAGTTCATTCCTTAAAAGAAGAAAAAGGAAATCATTAATCTCATACTTCATCTCAAAGCCCTAGAAGAAGAAATCAACAGCACAAGCAGTAGAAGGCAAAAAAATAATTAAAATTAGAACTGAAGTTGAATTAAAAGAAACAATTAAACCTTGACAAAAGGTTGGTTCTCTGACAGATCCCTAGCTAGGCTAATTAAGAGAAGGAGAGAGAAAATTCAAATTACCAGCATCCATTGTGAAAACGGCAATATCCCAACAGACACCTCAGAAATAAAGAGGATATTTACAAATTATCTTGAAAATGTATACCCCAATAAAATAGAAGACATTGAAGGCATCAACAAATTTCTTAAGTCATTTGATGTACCCAGATTGAACCAGAAAGACATACACAATTTAAACAGACCAATATTCAATGATGAAATACAAGAGCCATCAGAAGCTTATCAACCAAGAAAAGCCCAGGCCCAGAAGGATACAATGCCGAGTTAAACAAGACCTTTAAAGAAGAAATTCAAAATACCAATATTCTTCAATTTATTTCAGAAAATACAGAAAGAGGCAGCACTTCCAAACTCATTCAATGAGGCCAATATCACTCTGATCCCCAAACCAGGCAGGGACAAATGAAAGAAAGAAACTTCAGGCCAATATCTCGAATGAACATAGATGCAAAAAGTCTGAATAAAATTCTGCCAAATTAAACACAAAAACATGTTAAAAAGGGTGTGCACAAAGATCAAGTGGGGTTTGTCCAGGAATATAGGGTTGGTTCAATATATAGAAATCAATAAAGGTAATTCATCACATCAATAGACTTAAAAATAAGAATCATATGATCATCTCAAGAGACACAGAAAAGCCATTTGACAAAATACAGCACCCTTTCATGTTCAAAAAATTAGAAAAACTTGAGATAACAGGAAAATACCTCAACATCATACTGGCTCTCTACATTAAGCCTAAGGACAACATCATTCTAAAGGGAGAAAAACTAAAGGCATTCTCTCTAAAAACTGTAACAAGACAGGGGTGCTCTTTCTCACCATTTCTATTCAACATATTTCTTGAAACACTGGCCAGAGCAATTATACAGATGAAAGAAATTAAAGGAATAACTACAGAGAAAGAACTTAAATTACCACTATTTGCTGACATTACAATTCTATACCTTGAAGACCCCAAAAGCACCACCAGAAACTTCTAGAACTAAAAATGAATTCAGCAAAGCAGCAGGATATAAAATTAACACATATTAAAAATGCATTTCTGTATATCAGTGATAAAGCCTCAAAAAAAAATAAAATAAACCTACCCCATTCACAGTAACTTCAAAAAAAGAAAACAATGGATACTTGGGAATCAACTTAAGAAAGAGGTGAAAGATCTATACAAGGAAACCTACAGAACCCTAAAGAAAGAAATCAAAAAAGACCTTAGAAGATGGAAAGATCTACCTTACTCTTGCATAGGCAGAATAAATATTATCAAAACAACCATACAACCAAAATCACTATACTGATTGAATGCAATTATGAACAAAATCCCAATGACATTTCTCATAGAAATAGAAAAAGCAATCATGAAATTCATCTGAAAAAATAAGAAGCCCAGAATAGCTAAAGCAATTATAAGCAGGAAGAGCAAAGCAGGTGGTATGACTATACCAGACCTTAAACTATAATACAGAGCAATAGTAACAAAAACAGCATGGTATTGGCACTAAAACAGGCCAGTATACCAATGGTACAGAATAGAGGACACATAGACTAACTTACAAAATTACAATTATCTTATATTAGACAAAGGTGCCAAGAACATGCATTGGAGAAAAGATAGCCTCTTCAACAAATGGTGCTGGGAAACTGGAAATCCATTTTCAAAAAATGAAATTAAAACCCCATCTCTCACCATGCGCAAAACTCAACTCAAAGTGGATCAAGGACCTACAATTTAAACCAGAGACTCTGCATCTAATAGATTAAAAAGTAGGACATAAACTTCATCACATGGGGCTAGGCCGCCCCAACTTCCTTAATAAAATGCCTATAGCACAAGAATTGAAACCAAGAATCAACAAATGGGATGGATTCAAATTAAAAAGTTTCTTCTCAGTAAAAAATCTGAGGTGGACAGAGAGCCTATATCCTGGGAGTAGATTTTTACCCCTCACACACCAGATAGAGAACTAATATCTAGTATATAAAGAACTCAAAATGCTAAGCACCAAAAAAAACCAATAATCCAACCAATAAATTGGCCAAGGATCTGAACAGACACTTCTCAGAAAAGGATGTAGAATCAATCAACAAATATTTTAAAAAATGTTCATCATCTCTTGCAATTAGAGAAATGCAAATCAAAACTACTCTAAGATATCATCTCACTCTAGTCAGAATGGCAGCTATCATAAAGACAAACAACAGTGTTGACAAGGATGTGGGGAAAACGGCACACTCATACACTGCTGGTGGGACTGCAAATTGTTGCAAACAACATGGAAAACTGTATAGAGATTCCTTGGAAATCTGGGAATGAAAAAAACAGTTTACCCAGCTATTCCTCTTCTCGCACTATTCTCAAAGGACTTGAAAACAGCATACTATAGGGTCATAGCCATGTCAATGTTTATAGCAGCACAATGCAGAATAGCAAACGGTGGAGCCAATCCAGATGCTCTTCAGTGGATGAATGAATAAAAATATGGGGCATATATACACAATGAAATTTTACTCAGCAATAATAAAATAATGGCAATTGCAAGTAAATGGAGAAGTGAAGTGAGGCAAACCCAAAAAATAAATGTTGAATGGTTTCTCTGATATAAGGAGGCTGACAATAGTGGGGTAGGGAGGGGGAGCTTAGGAGGAATAGATGAATTCTACATAGGGCAGAGGGGTTGGAGAGGAGGGAAAGAGGCAGGGGATTAGCAGTGATTGTGGAATGTGATGACACCATTATCCAAAGTACATGTATGAAGACCCAAATTGGTGCCAACATACCTTATATAAAACCAGAGATATGAAAAATTGTGATATATATAGGTATTAAGATTTGTATTGAAGAAAGAAACTAGTACATATATAATGGCATAAATTAGCATGAATATACTTTCTATACAGAGATATGAAAAATTGAGCTCTATGTGTGTTATAAGAATTGTAATGCATTAAATTGTTGTCATGTATTTAAAAAAATAAATTTTTAAAAAGAATGGTATTGAAACCCATTGGGGAAACGATAAGCCTACATGGCTATATATCTTAAAAACAGAGCTGGAAGGGAAGATGCATGAACAACATGAGAAACCAAGAAAGAATGTACACCAAACATAGATACTACATTATTAGAATCAATGGTAAAAATAGCAGGATAAATGGGAGAAGGTACATAATTTTCTGTGAATTAAAGGATGATATGAGAGTAAATACAGGCAGTAAAAGATTATTTTCATAAATACTTCCATAAGCAAATACAGAAAGCAAAAGATTCCTTCAATAAGGAAATAGAGATTTAAAAAAAAAAAACAGAGATCCTTGAAATGAAGGAAACAGTAAACCAAATTAAGAACTCAATAGGAAGCATCTCTAACAGAATAGATCACTTGGAAGACAGAACCTCTGACATTGAAGGCAAAATATATAATCTTGAAAAAATAAAGTTGACCCCAGTGAAGATGGTAAGAAACCATGAGCAGAAGATTCAAGAATTGTGAGATAATATGAAAAGACCAAATTTAACAACTATAGGGATAGATGAAGGAATAGAGGTCTAAACTACAGTAATGGACAATCTATTCAAGGAAATAATACCAGAAAAATTTCCAAACATGTAGAGTGAATTGAGAAATCAAATACAAGGATCATATAGGACACCAAATGAACAAGATCACTACAGGTCTACACCAACACACATCATAATGATAACACCTAGGATACAGGAGAAGCAGAGCATTTCAAAAGCCACAAGAGAAAGGAATCAAATTACATATGGGGAAAACCAATCAGGATCTCTGATTTCTGAACTGAGACCCTGAAATCTACAAGATCCTTTAACAGTATAAACCAAGCTCTGAAAGAAATGGATGCCAACCAAGAAGCATACCCAGCATAATTAAATTTTGATTAGCAATTAGATTTTGATTCAGATGTTATTTTATAAGAAAATAAAAACCTTCCATCATACACAAAATTAAAAGAATTTACAATGAGAAACCTGCACTACAGAACATCCTTGGCAAAATATTCCATGAAAAGGAAATGAACAACAATAAAAAATCAGAAAAGGGTAGTATCACTCTAAAGGAAAAAGCTATCAAAGAGAAACTGACTTGTTAAATACCAAAAATAAACAAAAATAACTGGGAATACAAATCTTGTCTCAATAATAACCCTGAAAGTTTAGTTCCAACTCAGCAATCAAAAGACAGGCAGATTGGATAAAAAAGACCAACAATATGCTGCCTCTAAGAGACTCATCTCATAGAAAAAGACACCTACAGACTGAAGGTGACAAATTGGAAAAAAAAAAATATATCACTCAGGCTGGGGCTGGGACTGGGGCTCAGTGGTACAGCACTCGCCTAGCACATGTGAGGCCCTGTATTTGATCCTCAGCACCACATAAAACTAAATAATAAAGGTATTGTGTCCATATACAAAAAAATAAATATTAAAACACCTACCACTCACGTGGACTTGGAGGCAAGCAGGAGTTTCCATTCTAATATCAGATAATGTGGACTTCAACTGAAAGTTAATCAAAAGGGAAAAAGAAGGACACTACATTCTGCTTAAAGGAACCATACACCAACAAGACAGAACAATTTTAAATATATACACACCCCAAAACAATGGAGCATCTATGTTCAAACAGACGCTTCTCAAGTTTAAGGGCCAAGTAGACCACAAGACAATGATTCTGGATGACTTTAACACACCTCTTTTACCACTGGATTGATCTTCCAAACTATATCCAGACAGAAACTATAGAACTCAATAATACAATTAACAACTTAGATTTAACTGACATACATAGAATATATCATCCTTCAACAGGTGAAGAGACTTTCTGCTCAGCAGCAAATGGATCCTTCTCTAAAATAGACCATATGTCATGCAAAAATCAACTCTAAGCAATACAGAAAAGTAAAGAAACTACCCTGCATTCTATCAGATCATAATGGAATGACATTAGAAATCAATAATAAAAATAGAAGCTACTCCAACACCTGGAGACTAAATAATATGCTAGTGAATGAACAATGGGTTGCAGAAAACATCAAAGAGGAGATTTTAAAATTCTTAGAAGTGAATGAGGACACAGATACAATATATCATAATCTCTGGGACACTATGAAGGCATTACTAAAAGGAAAGTTTATTGCATGGAGTTCATTCCTTAAAAAAAGAAAAAGTCAAATAAATGACCTAAAATTATATTTCAAAGCCATTGGAAAAAAAATTAATCAACAACAAAAACAGTAAAGAACAAAAAATAATTAAAATCAGAGGTGAGATCAATGAAATTGGAACAAAAGGAACAAATAAAAATTGACAAAGAGACTGGTAATGGTACCACCATTTGACCCAGCTATCCCACTCCCTGGTCTATACCTAAAGGACTTAAAAACAGCATACTACAGGGACACAGTCACAATGTTTTTAGCAGCACAATTCACAAGAATTAAACTGTGGAGCCAACATAGATGTCCTTCAGTGGATGAATAGATAAAGAAAACATGACAGTTGTACACAATGGAATATTACTCAGCAATAAAACAAAATAAAATCATGGCATTTGTAGGTAAATGGGTGACATTGGGGAAGATAATGCTAAGTTAGCCAAAGCCAAAATAACAAATGCTGAATGTTTTCTCTTATATTAGAAGGCTGACTCATAGTGGGGTAGGGAGGAGGAGCATGGGAGGAAGAGATAAATTGTAGATAGGGCAGTGTGGTTGGAGGAAAAGAGAGGAGAAAGGGATTAGCAAGGATGGTGGAATATAATAGACATCCTTATCCAAAGTACACATATTAACACATGAATTGATATCAACATATTTAAGATACAGAGATATGAAAAATTGTGCTGTATATGTGTAATAAGAATTGTAATATATTGTTCTGCCATATATTTTAAATTTTTTTTAAATTTTCAAAATGAAAAGTTTGAATAACTTTGAAAAACAAATACATTTGATAAAACCTTATCCATGCTACCATAGAGAAAGAGAAAAATACTCCAATTACTAAAAATCCATGATGAAAAAAGAAATATCACCATGAACAATAAAGAAATACAGAAAATAACTAGAAATTATTTTGAAAATTTGTATGGCAATAAAACAAAATATATTGAAGTCATCAACAAATGTCTAGAATCATGTGATTTACCCAAACTGATTAAGTTAAACAGATCATTTTCAAGCAATGAAATAGAAGACACCATCAAAAGCCTACCAACCAAAAAAATAAATAAATGAAGCCCAGGACTAAATGGATACAAGACCTTCAAAGAAAAACTAACACCAACACTCTTCAAATTATTCTATGAAATATAAAAATAGGGAGCACTTCCAAACTCACTTTATAAGGCCAATATCTCCTTCATTCTAAAATCAGACAAACACAGAAAAGAAAGTGTACTTCAGACCAATACCTCTAAAAAGCAGAAGCAAAAATTCTGAGTAAAATTTTGGCAAATCAAATACAAAAACATATCAAAAAGATGGTTCATCATGATCAAGTGGGATTCATCCAGGGATGCAAGGTTGGTTCAACATACAGATATCAAAAAATGTAATTCATCACATCAGTAGATTTAAAGATAAGAACCTTATGATCATCTCAACGAATGCAGAAAAAGCATTTGACAAAATTCAGCACTTCATCATGTTCAAAACACTAGAAAATCTAGGGATAACAGGAACTTATCTCAACATTTTAAAGGCTATTTATGCCACGCCTCAGGCCAACATCATTGTAAATGGAGATAAGCTGAAGGCATTCCCTCTAACATCAGAAACAAGACAGGGATTCCCTCTCTCACCCCTTTTGTTCAATATAGTTCTTGAAACACTGGCCAGAGCAATTAGACAAATGAAAGAAATTAAAAAAAAAGTCTAGGAAAAGATGAACCTAACCTAGCACTATTTGCTGATGATATGATTCTGTACCTAGAAGACTCAAAAACTCCACTAGAAAACTTCTAGAACTAGAATTCAGCAAAGTAGCAGGATAGAAAATCAACACCCATAAATCCAAGGCATTTCTGTATATCAGTGACAAACCCTCTGAGAGAGAAATGAGGAAAACTGTCCCATTCACAATATCCTCAATAAAAAAGGATACTTGGGAATTAACAAGAGGTGAAGAATCTATACAATGAAAACTATGAAACACTAAAGAGAAATCAAAGACCTTAGAAGATGGAAAGATTTAACTTTATCTTGAATAGGCAGAATTAATATTATCAAAATGGCCCTACTACCAAAAGCACTCTACAGATTTAATGCAATTCTGATCAAAATCCCAATGGCATTCCTCATAGAAATAGAAAAGCAATCATGAAATTTATCTGGAAAAATAAGAGACTCAGAAGAGCTAAAGCAATCCTTAGCAGGAAAAGAGAGGCAGGTAGCATTGCTATACCAGACCTTAAACCATAGTACAGAGCCACAGTAAAAAAAAAAAAAAAAAAAAAAACAGCATGGTTCTGGCATCAAAAAAGGCTGGTAGACCCATAGCCCAGAGTAGAGGACACACAGACCAACCCACAAAACCACAATTATCTTATATTAGACAAAGGTACTAAAAATGTGCACTGGAAAAAAAGAGTATCTTCAACAAATGGTTCTGGGAAAACTGGAAATCAATCTGCAGCAAAATAAAATTGAATCCCTCTCTCTCACCATGCATGAAAGTTATCTCAACATGGATCAAGGATCTAGGAATTAAACAAGAGACTCTCCAAATAGAAGATATAATAGGCCTTATCTCCATCATGTGGGATTAGGCTACAACTTCCTTAAGAGCACTTCCATAGCTCAGGAATTAAAACCAAGAATCAACACATGGGATGGTTTGAAACTAAAGATTTTTATCAAAAGAAAAAAACAATTGAATAGAGAGCCTACTTTCTGGGAGCAATTTTTTAACCCTCATATATCAGATAGAGCACTAATATCTAGGTTATATAAAGAACTCAAACGTCTTAACACCAAAACAATAATCCAATCAATAAATGGACCAAGAACCTGAAATAACAGTTCTGAGAAGAGGATATACAATCAATCAACAATTATATAAAAAAAATGTTCATCATCTCTAGCAATCAGAGAAATTCAAATAAAACCACTCCAAGATACCATCTCACTCCAGTCAGAAGGGCAGATATTATGAAGACAAACAACAATAAGTGTTGGCGAGGATGTGGGGGAAAGGTACATTCATACACTGCTGGTGGGACTGCAAAATGGTCCAGCAAAATTGGAAATCAGTATGGAGATTTTTTGGAAATCTG
This sequence comes from Ictidomys tridecemlineatus, assembly GCF_052094955.1. Lineage (NCBI taxonomy): Eukaryota > Metazoa > Chordata > Mammalia > Rodentia > Sciuridae > Ictidomys > Ictidomys tridecemlineatus. The sequence continues at coordinate 220,275 of NW_027523833.1, read as the reverse complement.
GGAATGGAACCACCATTTGACACAACTATTTCTCTTCTCAGACTATACCAAGAAACAAAAAGAGCACACTACAGGGACACAGCCAGGTCAATGTTTATAGCAGGACAATTCACAATAGCTAAACTATGGAGTCAACCTAGATGTCCTTCAGTGGATGATGGAATAAAACAAAATTTGGCTTATATACACAATGGAATATTACTCATCATTAAAGAAGAACAAAATCATGGCACTTGCATGTAAATGGATGGAGTTGGAGAAGATAATGCTAAGTGAAGTCAGCATATCCCCCCAAAAAAAATACCGAACGTTTTCTCTGATATAAGGAGGCTGAATCATAGTGGGTTAAGGAGGGAGAGCATAGGAGGAATAGATGAATTCTAAATAGGGCAGAGGTGTGGAAGGGAAAGGGAGGGCACAGGGGATTAGCAAAGATGATGGAATGTGATGGACATCTTTATACAAAGTTCATGAAAATTTGAAATATGATAAATTGTGCTGTATGTGAAATAAGGATTGTAATGCATTCCACTGTTGTAATGTATTTAAAAAAATAATAAAAACCATAAAAATCATGATCTCAAAATCATCTAGAAAAAAGAAAAAGGAAAAAAAAAGAAAGAAAGAAAGAAACAAAGAAACAAACTAAATGAGATAGGATGCATTTGGTGCTACATACCCGATATATCCAGTGGTCTGGAGGCTGAGGCAGGGGGATCACAATTGTGAAGCTTACCCTAGCAACTGAGTGAAACCATGCCTAAATTTAAAAATAAATAGGCAGTAATAATTTATTAAAATTAAGAAAAAATTAAATATTTTAAATAAAAATTTTAAAAGGACTGAGGATAGTGTTCAGTAATAGGGCACCCTGGTTCAAATCCCCAGTTTCACAAAAGGAAAAAACTAATGAAAAAAATTCCTTTTCAAAGGCACAAAAAATATTTTTAAATTTATAAATTGTATATATGAAAATAAAAATTCTATTCCTCAAATGACTCCATTAAAGAGAACAAGGAGAAGTGACAGATGAAAGAAACCAATTGCCTCACCTTTAACCAAACTCTTCTAAGAAAGGAGAACAGAGACTGACAGAAACGCAGGCAACAGCCGTGAACAGCCCCTTCAAATAACAGGTATCTAAATGTCCCTTCATCACAAAGCAATCAACGTCTTAAGAAAGGAGGGACTATATTATAAAGTCACATTGAACACAAATTGAGACAGTGTTGAAGAACATGTGGGGTTATCATGAAGGTCCACAAAAGCAGATATGGACGCTACAGCACCTGTCCATATGGGGACACAGCACACTCCTCCAGAGCCGAGACCCAGGGCCTGGTGACAGAGGATGTCCATTTGGTAATAGATAAATAATAAACTATTGAAAATAACCATTTCTAGCAATCAGCCACATTTTGTTTGCCATATTGCATACAGTTTGACAAATACTAGAACACCATGTCAGTTTTATATAGCTGTCACATAAATGTCACATTTCACATATAAGCATACTTAAATAGTACATCTGCAGAATTTGAAAAAATACAAATACAGATCAGCACATAACAGACTGAATTACACACCCTGGGTATAGATGATAGGACTCCTCATTATAAAGAAGACGGCTTCCCTCGGGTTCATCTATGACAACACCCCATCAAAATTTCACCATGATTTCCTTTTCATTGAAGACAGGACCAAAGTAAGCAGTTTGAAAATTCTCCTGGAAGGTTGAATTGATATAAAATTAGCCAGGAATTCTGAACTCTAAGAGGAAAAGCAGGAGCTATCATTACCAGGCACTAATGCATATTATAAAATTATCATATTGCAGTAATTTGAGGACCAAAAAAATTACAAAGCAGAAATTTTATAGATGACTCCATATGTATGTAAATGTCATTTTTATTATGAATTGCATTGAAAAAACCTAGATAAATGCCACCATCTCCAGCAGAGGATTTGATGTAAATGAACAAGACAACCCAACCTGAAGGGAGGTGTGGGAACTGGAGGCTCAGAACACTGGTAGGGCTCGGGTGCAGGACGTGTGTGGAACTGGATTACACTCCAGCACCCCAAAGAAGCACATATTGAAGAGGAGTATGTTTCAAAATTATATGAGAATAGGAGGCTCCTGGATTCTCTCCACACATGAATATACCAAATAAACACCTACTTCTGTTTTGAGTCCCTCTTAAATAAAGTTATAATGGACTGAGAGACCTATGCATTGGACCACTCAGAAAATCTCTAGCATCCGAAGGGCAGGCAAAGTTGGGAGACATGTGGGCATTAGTCCTGCTTTGAGCAATGTGCCACATAATTGGGACAGAATACCCCCATCCAGTGTCACCCAGAGTAGAGGCAGACTGAATTGGGGTCACAAATGTAGGACATTGAACACTAAATGACTAGTAGCTAGAAAAGCAATTTGTCTGGTGCTCATAGAAGAAAGAGATGGATATACAAAAGTAACAGGACGAGAGAAAAAGGAGTGCTTTTCTATGGCCGTGGAGGGTCATGAGCTTTATCCATGGGACCAGGGCAGAAGGGGAGTGATTTCTCAAGGGTCCCAGTATATCCCTAGAAGGGATTTGCCAGCATGATCTCCAAACTGTGGTTGCTAACAATTGAGCTCCTCTCTAGCCAGTCCCTGAGGGTAGACAGGACAAATGCAGTCCACCCCTAAGCCCTGCCTGAGCCCTCTCCCCCTTACCTCGGTAATAATTCCAGGCCTCACCAGTTGTTTCTGGTAGAAGTATGTCCAGGCACTCAGGGTCCCAACATTTTTCCCATCTCATGGACTCCATCCTAACCCACCAAGCTTTGGGAGCAATGACAACTGTGAATGTGCATATCTCCCTGGATCACAAAGGAGGGTCTTCATATTGGTGTCTGAGTATTTCCCTTTGCTACAATCCACACCAGGAGTGCAGCAAAAGGGGTCAAAACTCTGTTTCTTTCTAGAATAGGCTCACACCACCTTCCTGCAGTTAGCACAGGCAGCCTGGGTTCTAACAAATTGCATCAGGAATTCAGTCACCAGCCAAGTAGGAGAGCTTCTGCAGCCCGACTCCAGCTGTGGGAAAGGCTCCTATGAAATAGGTGAAGAAACTAGTCCTCCAACGACGTGGGTATTTAGAAAGAGACCTGCTCACATGGGGCTAGAATATCAGTTTAGTGCAGCCATTTTTAAAAATAGCATGGAGTTCTTTAAAAGCTAACAACCACTCTTAATGCATTTCCAAAGGAACTTGAACCAGTGTTTTAATAAATGGCTGAATGTCCATCACTGTTCCAGGATCCACAGAAGTCAGGACAGAGAATTTCTGAAGTGGCTTCTGGATAAGGAGACTCCTCCCAGCCTCAGGGCAGTCACCTGCTCACCTGACAAACTACTACCCCTAAATGCACCTGCTCATAGGTCAACAGGTGGCTGATATGTACCAGACGCTCAGGAGATCTCAGATGAGCCAGGTGTGGGATCATCGTGTCAGGCAGAGCCAAACCAGGACCAGGAAAATATAATAGAGGGCACGAGACCCCTGAGACATGCAGTCTACAGTGGGGACACTCAGTCCAAAGACATTCTGACACGGTGTCTGGCCTGGGAGAGGAGGAGAGAATTCACATGTGCGCGCGCACACACACACACACACACACACACACACACACACACACATGCACACACATATTTGTACTGGAAATGGGGACAGGGGACTTGAATTTGAGGGATTCATTGATACATGTGTACAGGTTTCGTCTGGGAGACGGGGTTCTGGATCTGACATTTTGCTTCCATTAAATTTAGAACATTCAGGGGGACCCAGGCAAAAGGGCACACACCTGTAATCCCAGCCAGTCAGAAGACTGAGGCCCAAGTTCAAGGCCAGTCTCAGCCTCTGTCTCAGGATAAATGATAAAAAGTAGGAGGGATGTAGCTCAGTGGGAAAGGGGCTCTGTGTTCAATACACTATGCCCCATGTCCACCCAAAAGAAAGAAAAGCTCGGGGGGAAGAAAAACCTGAGACCCCTGCAGATCCCAGCCCCCTTGGGTAGGAAAGAGCCCACAGAGTTGTGGTTCTCGCTGTCCCAAGACTCTGAAATCCACCACAGAAGAAATTCAGGGAAAAGACTTGAGCTGCCAATTTGTACAGGAGATACCCATGTGTTCAATAATGCGAATAAAAAGAATTCAACATCTTTAAAACCTGAGAAATGTGAAATAAACTTCTATCAGATAGAAAATTAAACAGTATCAATGAAGATAGGAAATAAAAGAATTCTAATAAACTCAAAGAATTTAAGTGCTTCTTAATTATTTGTGGAAAATGTTTTGCCATTAAAGACACAATAGCCCCCGCCACAGGGACTTGCTGAAATCAGTTCATAGGACAGGATGATACATTAATAGTCATGGGATATTCAGCTTAAAAATAGTGTAAAATACAATGGGTCAGTTTTACAGGGTGCCATATGCAGGGGGTATTATGTGTAACTCTGATGCACTAGTAAACAATCCAGCATGCTTTACTCTTAATGGAAGCACCCAGTCCTAAATTTCATCCACAAAGTTAAATATATGTAAACTTAAGCAAGGAACTTTTGAAGTATAAGAGCAAAAAATTCTAAGAAAAAAATAATAAGATGTTATTACCTAACACGTGCATTGTGAAGCTGTTCTTTTACAATTGTCATCAAGGAATCACCACATCAACAGAGTCCACCCAGGAAACCACGTGGTTGTAAAAATCATACACTTAATTGCAACAGAAAAGTCATTATAAATCAAACCCTAACCAGGCCAATCTCAGCAACTTAGCTAGACCAGTGGGCAGAATAAACACTAAAAACTACCAGGGAGAGAGAGCTCAGTGGTAAAGCACCTTCTGTTAACTACCAAAACACAACAACCACCAAATAATAATAATAATAAATAAATAAATAAATAAATAAATAAATAAATAAACTCCACAAAACTAGCTTAGGAATAGGCAAGGTTCCTGTTCACCGCAGCTTCCCTCCTGCAGAAAAATGCTTTTTGAAAATTTGATTTTTTTGGGGGGGAGGGGGGTGCTGGGCATTGAACTCAAGGGCACTCCACAACTGAGCCCCATCCCCAGCCCTATTTCGCATTTGATTTCGAGGCAGGGTCTCCCTGAGTCTCTAAGTGCCTCACCCACTTGTGGAGGCTGGCCTTGACCTTGCAAACCTCCTGCATCAGCCCCCACCCCCAGCAGCTAGGATGCCAGGTGTGCGCCAACGCCAGGCTCAGAGATTGGAGTCTTCCAGTGGTCCAACCTGTCAATTACCACAGCCAGGAAGACGCCTGGAAGCCTCCCTCACCTGCCCGATAGATAGGACTTGAGCAGGAGCTGAGGCTTCCCAGGGGATGGGGAGCCTGCGAGGGGTCTCCGCCACTGTCACCCTCCACACAGGCTGGCCAGAGGGACTGATGGGCGCTGTCAACAACAGGTTCAGGCCAGTGGTCTCAGAGAGCGCCCGAAGTCAGGGTCAACCAGCTTGGGTTCCCATCACAGCTGGTCCTACCAGAGGGCCACCCAGCCCGACTTCCCTACGGAGCCTCCCTGTCCAGGCACCAGGTGCCCCTGCACACTCACCATTTTCTGGTGCCCAGCAGCCAAGCCTGGACTGGTGAGCTTCAGCCCCTGCATGGCAGGGCTACCCGGGATCCTGGGCACGAGCGAAGCCTGGAGTCCAACTGCAGGAATCTGAGTAGAACCCCGGACCGCGAAGAAATAAATCCCATTCCGAGCGCGGAGGCCCGCCCCCTGGTGCTGGCTACGCTCAGGATTGGACAGCGCTCAGCACGGGGGCTTCTGATTGGACAGGGAACCAGTCAGTCTCCGCTCTCCACAGCCTGAGTCCAGAGAGCTTTTTTTTTTTTTTTTTTGAGTGACAGGGGGGTAATCTGTCCTCCAGGCAAGGAGGAAACAAGAATGGCAGGGTTTGGGTGCAACTTTTTTTTTTTCTTTTTCTTTTGAGGTCTCGGCATTGGGTCAGGGTTAGGGTGACCAGAATTCTAAGTTCTGTTGGGTTTTGATGTTAGGAAGTTGAAGTCATTTCTTGAAAGTTTCATCACCTGGGCCTTCTCCTACAATAAGACCACCCAGAGCGTCTTAGGGTTCTGACTTGTCCTCTGTTCATCTGTGCAAAATTCTCTAAGCAGAACTGGCATTTTGCCCAGTAGGAACTGCCCAGTGCGTCATGGCCAGCACTGGTGGAGGCTCCCTGGGGACCTGGCAGGCGCCCTGGAGGAGTTTACCACCCAGTTGGCACTGTGTGAGCTGATGTTCCTCCAGCTCAGTTGAATCTATCTCGAGCCCACATTGAGGCTGGAGGCAGAGTAAGGAGATCAGCACAGATGAGACCTGGAGAGCACAGACCTGGGTAAACCCCAGCTGCACCCGGGCTCCCTCACTCTCTGGCGAACTGGGGGTTGAGGACTCCACCTCTGAGCCCCTTCCCCAGCCGTAGTTTGAATTTTATTTAGAGACAGGGTCTCACTGAGTTGCTTAGAACTTGCTTTTCCTGAGGCTGACTTTGAATTCCCCATCCTCCTGCCTCAGCCTCCCCAGCCACTGCAATGACAGGCGTATGCCACTTTTTTTTCTTTTTGAGAGAAATACGTGCAGTGGCCACAGAATAACAGCCTTGCACATATAAAGGCCACCCTGAGTGTTCTCGGTTCCCACCAGTCCTCTGGATACCAGACAATGGGATCCTGCCTCCTCCAAAAACAAGAGATACCCTGCCCAGGTGTGCATCCTTAGTATCAGCTGAATATGCTGCAAATAAAAAGAATATGAAATGGAATCTCAGGGCAGTTTTAACTTGCATTTCCCTAATTGCTAGATACATTGCCTTTTCAGTACTTATTTTTTTTTTAATATATTTTCTAGTTGGAGTTGGACCCAATATCTTTAATGCATACATTTATTTTTCTGTAGTGCTGAGGATTGAACACAGTACCTTGCACGTGCTAGGTGAGTACTCTATGGCTGAACCCCAGCCCCAGCCCCCATTTTCAGTATTTTTTACTTTTGTTTCTCAGTGACAGCAGCCCAGGTCTTTGGGGAACCAGTTTTGCTGCATTTGTAAATTGGGAACATTTCTCTTGAAGAAAAACTGAGAAGGTCAAGGCACATGCCCAGGATTCCAGGGATGAGCAGTACACAGTTGTCTTTTCCAGGATGAGGAGAAGATTATGTGGGTGAGAAGAGGGAAAGAGCCAGGGACACCTTTGGGCCAGAAACTCTCCTTCCTCCATGAGAGAAATTATTTTTGCTGTTAGTTTTGTTAACCCAAATGAGAGATTTTCCTAAGCTACCAGTGCCACTACATACAGGTTCCTGGATGGAGCTCAGATTTGTCTTGAGAGGCAAGGAAAAGTGAATAACCAACCCAGTGGTTGCAATAACCAACAAGCTAGACCTTGGGGTCCTTGGAAACAAAACCCTGGGTTTTACCCAATAATTAACAATCTTACAGCACCCGACACCCAATTAATGGGGGATAGAGAATTGGATGGCTGGGTGTGGGGTCTGTGGGAGGCAAGCTGCAGGAGCTTGCCTCTGGGGTGCATTCCTTGAATCTGGGAGGTTTTTCAACACTAATAAGATAAGCAGAGTGGCAAGAACACTGGCAAAACCCTCTGCAATATTCTAGCAAGGAAAATTCATAAGCACTTTAAAAGCATCTTAATGTTTACCCTCGGTGGAATGTGCCTCAATCAGAATTCAACAATTTGAAAATAGCTGTCAACATGAAAAGTCTTTGAAATCTGCTGGGTTGTGGACCACATTTGTGGATGACTGCAAAAACCACATGAGTCCATGGCTAATACATAAGTAAAAATAGAAACCTAATAATGAGCATTCTCTTAAGACTTCTGTCCTGAAAACACTGCCCTATTTGCTTTGATAACTAAATGATCATTTAATCATTCCTCTAGCAACACTTGAGGTCCATAAAGAACTGTGGAACATGTCTGGTTGGGCCAGAAATGTTGGGATACCAAGAAGAAAGTTTCACTGAACCTCAAAAGAGAAGGTTCATAAATCACCAGAATGCAGGAATGCCCACAAAAACTTGAAATTAAAAACAAGGGACTGGGGTTGTGTCTCAGTGACAGAGCACCAGCCTAGCACCTGTGAGGCACTGCATTGGATCCTTAGCACCACATAAAAAAAGAAATATATAAAATAAATGTTTACTTTCCAATTAAAAACTATTTTTAAAAATAAAAATCAGATTAAAATAAAAAAATAAACTCTCTGCAATGCAGCATTTCTCCTAGACCAGCTTCCTAGACCCCCATATACTAGCATGATGTGAGCAAGCTTAGAAAAATGGGTGAGAAATTACAGAACTCTGCTCTGGCCCCATCTCTAGTCCAGTCCCACTTAAATGTCCCTTTCCAAATAGCAACACCTCAGGCAACGTATTTGCTGTCTCTCCCTTTAGAGCTTTCTCACATTTTTCCTTTCTTTCCTCTTGTGGTGCTAGAGATTGAACCTAGCACCTTGTGCATGCAGGGAAAGCACACTACCTACCTCACTGAATCCCTGGCCCCTCACGTTCTTTCCTGAATGTGCATCTGTTTTCTAAATAGGTCTTTTCACGCTCCTGACAATGATGAAGTTGTTTTCTGCTTTGAAAACCAAGGAACCTACTTTTTCTGAGCTGATGTCCCTCTCTCTCCCTGAAATCCCTTCCCATTACACAACCTCATACAGCAAAAGTCAGACTTGAGCTTTGTAATTCTGTGGGGTTTTTTATTGTTTGGGGTCTGATATCACACATATCACTGGAGGGAGGTAACTAGCAGCCATGCAGTTTTTTTAATAAGCAAAGGACAAGGTTTGGTAGCACATGTCGTTAAGGCCAGGAATTTGGAAGGTTGCTTCAGGAGGATATCAAGTCAGAGGCCACAGTTGGCCTCTTAGAAAGACCCTGCCTCAAAATCAAATATTCAAAGTTCTGACACTGGTGAGTCTTCATGAACAATGAAGGGTCAGAATTCCTGTTCCCACAGTCTCCCTTTAGGATGCTGTGTGTAGATGTTTGACTGGTACCTTCCAACAGGTCCTAGAGCTGTTGCTGGTTTCCACCTGTATTAACAAATAGATCAAATGAAGTGAGTAAATAAGTAAAGCAATAAAAAACCTGACATTGATGCTGGTTGTGATCCCAGAGATACAAAAGTTGTGTTGTGTTTCTTAGATCTTGTGTTCTTGCAAGAGTGAATTTTAGATAATACATAAAAAGTAATCAAAGTAGAGAAAAGTTTATTGGCCCAGAAATCACTATCAAGAAAGGGGGAGAAAAACAGTGATTCTTCTCTGACATCTCTAGGCCTCACACCCCTTTGATCCTCAGGTTTATGGGAGATGCTGTGGGTGATTCCAGAGGTCTGCCCATGGACCAATTCCTACTCTTAACTGGCAGTAGGATGACATCGTGTTTGTAGGTTCCTAGTCCACATGGTCTTGTCCAGAGAAACCAAAGCAAAACTCGAGTGTGTATGTGTGTGTGTGTGTGTGTGTGTGTGTGTGTCTTTGTGAATTTTACTATAATAAAGCTTTTATTATGGCAGCTATTATGAAGACAATCAACAACAAGTGTTGGTGAGGATGTGGGGAAAATGGTACAATCATACACTGCTGGTGGGACTGGAAATTGGTGCACCCAATATGGAAAGCACTATGGAGATTCCTTGGAAATCTGAGAATGGAACCACTATTTTACACAGCTATCCTGTGGAGCCAACAGGATAGATGCCCTTCAGTGGATGAATGGATAAAAAAATTTGCATTATATATACACAATGAAATTTTATTCAGCAATAAAAGAATAAAATTATGTGTGGGGGGGATATTATGGTCTTGTTTTCTTGGTTTCTGACTTTCAGGGAATAGAGTTTTTCTGAGATTCTAACCAGTATCTTTGCCTTTGTCAAAGGGGTATTGCAACTTACTTCTATTTCTTGCTGTCTAACTTTTGTGGTTTTCCAATATGAGGTATGAGGTAGAAGTGGATTTTAAGTGGATATTTTTAATGTAGGAGTTCACTAATTATTATTAGAAGCAACAGATGAGCTCAGAACAGTAATAAAATTTAATATCATCAGTTATTTATGTGAATAAGAAAAGAAGTAGAAACATAAAATTAAAGACAGTTCTACTGACCATAATATCAAAAGCAAAATACTTGGGAAATTTTCAAGAAAGATGAACACTTGAACATTTACATTGGCTTGTTTTTAGAAAACATACCATTATCCCTAAGCCACCTTCTTTTTTGTGGTGACCTTAACTCATAGAAAAAAAATAGGAATTAAAAGTTTCCCCTGTGATCCTGAGGACAGGACTTAGGTATGGTCTACCAGTGAGCTCTATCATCATCCCATTCTTATTTTTCTTTGAGATATGGTCTTGCCAAGTTAGTGAGGCTAGACTCAAAGTTGTGAGCCTCAAGGCTTGACTTCCAGGGCAGCCCAGGTTACATGCATGTGCCATCACAACCCTGGTAGGGATTAGTCTTTTTTGTTTTCTTTAGTTGTAGTGGACAGAGTACCTTTATTTTGTATACTTATTTTTATGTAGTGCTGGGGATTGAACCCAGTGCCTCACATGTTCTAGGCAGCTTCTCTACCCCTGAGCCCCATCCCCAGGGATTAAATTCTTGACTTTCATATTACAGGTTGGCTCAGGATAATATCTAGGTTTGCAAACATGAACAATGTCCTCATTTTGTGAGTAAAAGTTAGAGGCCACAATGAGAGGAAATGTCTATCCTTATTCTTGGAAGAGAGAACATCAATTGTGGATTCACCTGCAACTTAGTATTTGAGGATTTCCCAGATATTAAAATATAAGCAAAAGACACATGAGGTCAAGGCTCTGAGGAAGGGGGACTAGGTATTTCAAATTCTGAGGCATCAGACTGAGAAAAACAATGCTAAGGTAGCTGGGTATGGAGAATAGGGTTCCTCACATTTAACTGTTGGATCCCAGAAGATATATAAAGAAACAAACCATTTACTGGGTACATTTTAAAAAGATGATCATGGGTAGGACTTGGTCAGAAGTCATCATTATCACACCCCACCCACACACCCACACACATTACTTCCCTTTTATTTCTTCCCCTCTTTAGCAGTAAAGTCAACATCCACACTTCAAGGTGCATCCTTGCATGAAGAGAAAGGACTGAGTCACAGTACCCTGGGGATCACAATGGGCACATCTTTGCCTAGCTTATGGCAGAAACTAGCAAAGGAATGGCAGAGTTCAGGAACATCTCTGTCTCCTTTCTCTCAAAAACAAATAACAAGAGATTTCAATTATAAATTGATGGATAAATTGAACTTGGGAGTATTGGGTCAAATATTGGAACACTGAAAATATAAATGTTCACCGTCCTAATGTCTTATTTCTTTTTTATCTTTGTCTTTGTTTTTAATGCTGTGGATTGAGCCCAGGGGCACTCAACCTCTCAGCAACATTCCTGATCTTTTTTTGTAATTAAGTTAGAGACAGGGTTTCACTGACTTGCTTAGTCCTTTCTCAAGTTTTTGAGGCTGGCTTTGCATCAGCCTCCAGAGAGACTGGGATTGCAGTCATGCACCACCACACCTGGCTAAGGTTTTATTTAATTATTTGCATAAGAGCAGTTTTTCATGTAATATAACCTACTGAATGCTCTCAAAATATTGCACTTTGTGAAAAATTCAAAGAGATAACTTATTACCTTTATTTTAACAAACTTAAAGAATATGTTTTTCTTATGCCTTGGCTTCTTTTCACTTGATAAAATCAGGCTAGGACATAGTTTTCTAGTTTTTTTTATTCTTTTTTGGGGGAAGGGGGTATAATATGAATCGGTCCCAGTATCACTCAACCAAAAAACCACTTCCCCAGTCATATTTAATTTTTTTTAGAAACAGGGTCTTACTGAGTTGTATAGGTCCCTATTAATTTGCTGAGTTTGTCTTTCAACTCGTGAATCTTCTGCCTCAGCCTCCCAAGCCATTGGGATTGCAGGGATGTGCCCCCACTCCCAGTTTCTCCATTCTTTTGTAGTTGTTGCTTTCTTTTGTTACATAAATTCAAGTTGAATAACAGTATGTTTAACAATACAGATATAGAGAAAACACAGTGATGTAGGTAAGCAATTGAACATATCCACCAGAAAGTACATTATATATTCACCATGGTGTATTAATCAGCCATCAATACAAACTCCTCTAATGGTCAGCAAAGTAGATGAAATTAGATGATGTCATGCTAAGTGAAGAAATACACAATAGTGTCACATCTCATATGTTAACTAATATAATATAATGTGCAAATACAATAGTGATTAGTATGGCTGAGGAGTGTGTGGGGGGCATCAAGGGCAGAAGAGGGTTTTTGGATATTATGAATACATGTATCTGCATATGTATAAACATCACACTGAATCCCATTAGTATATGCATTTGCTATGTGATGATAAAACCCACCATCTCTCATAATTATCAAATTCTGCACTAAGAACAGAATCCTGCTATCTTTTGGAATTTCCAGTATATGATGCGATATTATTAATAATGCTCCCTGATAACCACCAGGCTCTCCCTACTCATCCATTCTATTTTCTTCAAGGCTCTGAACATAGAGTATACAATGTATTTCTGCATCTGGATCATCTCACTTAGCCTAAAGTCCTCCAGCTTGTCTGTGTTATTGGAGAATATTCTTTTGCTTCTGGGGTTTGGACCCAGGGTTGCCTTACCAGTGACAGAGATCCACCATCATTATCTTTTTCAGTTTTAAGACAGAATGTTACCAAACTACTAAGGCTAGCCTTCAAATTTTGGCAACACTGCCATATACACCATCCTTATTTTAAAGTTGAGTAATAAGTGAGGTGTGGAGGCACATTTTTTTTTGTCATGCTAGGGACTCGATAGGCTGAGGGAGGAGAATCATGATCTTGGAGCCAGCTTCACATCTTGGTGACACCCACTGCACCTTAAAAGTCCTTGTCTCAAAATAATTTTTTAAAAATTGAAAAGGTTATATATCTATGTTGATACATTTGTGTGTAAACACAATGATAAATCTCTCTTTCGCTATTATCTGTAATATACCATAGGTTCTTCTTCCTGAGTTACTCTTTGGATATTTAGGTTGTGATATATTGCAGTTACCTTTGGAGGGTAGATATTCCTAAGGTTGGATTTTATTTCCTTTAATTGTTGAAGTGGTTAATGTCAGCTGTGCATTTGAGTGGATTGAGATACACAGAGAATTGGTGTGGAAGATCTCTGCAGGTGTCTCTGAGTGTGCTTCTAGAAGGCTGAGTCAGAAAGCATGAGGAATACCTTTAATGAACATATATACTGGTGTTCAATAGGTTTGATTTAAAAAACGCAAGAGAAGCAGTCACTCACTTATGCTCCAAGCTTCTTGAAGTCCCCTTTGGGAACTTGCACCATTGGCTCTACCTGGGTGTTTTAAAAAATTTTTATTTGTTTTAATTAGTTATCCATGACAGTAGAATGCATTTATACACTTTGATATATCATACATGGATGGGATGTAATTTCTCATTTTTCTGAGTATACATATTGTAGAATCACATGGATTACACAGTCACATACATACATACATAAAGCAATAATGTCTGTTTCATTCTTTCTTATCCCCACATCCCCTTCCTTCCCCTCCTTTCACTTTCCTTGACCTAATGTAAGTTAATGCGATTCTTTTTTTCTTTTCCATTACAATTCTTAATATATTCCACAATTGTTGTATCCTTTTTATGTAACATATGTTGACACCCAATTCATTCTCCATACAAGTATTTTGGATGTATGACACATTCCACCATCCTTGCTAATCCTCGTCCCCCTCCCTTTTCATTCCACCCCTCTGCCCTATCTAGAATTCATCTATTCCTCCTATGCTCCCCCTGCATACTCCACTGTAAGTCAGCCCCCTTATGTCAGAGAAATATTCAGCATTTGTTTTTTGTTTCTAAAGAGGGTGGCATTGGCTAACTCCAGTTATTATCTTCTTCAACTCCATCCATTTACATGCAAATGCCACGATTTTATTCTTGTATTGCTGAGTAAAATTCCATTGTGTATATATGCCACATTTTTTTTATCCATTCATCCACTGAAGGGCATCTTTGTTGGCTCCATAGTTTAGCTATTGGGAATTGTGGTGCCATAAACTTTTATGTGGCTGTGTCCTTGTAGTATGATGTTTTAAACCTTTGTGCTTAGACTGAGGAGAGGGATAGGTGGGTCAAATGGAGTTTCCATTCCCATATTTTCAAGGAATCTCCATAGTACTTTTCAAATCGGATGCACCAATTTGCAGTCCCACCAGCAGTGTATGAGTGTATCTTTTCCTCACATCCTCACCAACACATTGTTGTTTGTCTTCATAATAGCTGCCATTCTGACTGGAGTGAGATAATATCTTAGAGTTGTTTTGATTTGCATTTCTTTGATTCCTAGAGATAATGAGCATTTTTTCATATGTTTATTGATTGTATATCCATCCTCTCCTGAAAAGTATCTGTTCAGGTCCTTAGCCCACTTGTTGATCAGGTTATTTGTTTTTTCATCTACCAGGATCATATAAGTCCTCTATCCTGGACCACAGCTGCTTCATATGCTTCCTCATATTGTGAAGCTTCCAGCTTTTTGGACTGAGCTGTTACCACTTTCCCAGTGTTGCCATCCTGTAGGCAAACACTTGGTGACTATTACTCCCATGATTATGTGAGTAAATATATTAAGCTCCCTTCTGTATACACATGTACATTTTTGTGTATTCTATTTTTATGAAGAATCCTAAATATACAGGCATATTCTCAATGTCTGGGTCATATTGCATCACTAGTTATAATTTTTTGGAAACCCCCCTTATACTTTTTTTAATGTCTATTAAAATTTATGTTCCTGGCAAGGATGTCCAAGTGTTTCTTTTTCTGTATATCCTCTGCAGTGTGTGTTACCTACCAACATTTTGAGGATTGAGCCCACAAGCGTGTGGTTATATCTGATTGTGATATAACCTGAAAGCATAAAAATTCCAGAAGAAAATGAGAAATTTTTTTTGCCATTAGTGTTGGCAATGGTTTTAGATAGAATATGCAGAAACTGTGCAAGGAAAAACGGCTGACACTATATAAAGCTAAAAATGCTTCTATACAGCAAAGAAATCAATCAATGAAATGTAAAAGTAGACTTGGTTAATGAAAACTAGTTCTAGCCCCATGTCTGAAAAAGCTCAACATCCAAAATATAAGAAACTTAAACAACTCACCAAAATTTAATATAAACCCCTCATAACCTAATTTAAATATGGTAAAATACTTGGATTCTGCCCTAAAAATTAAAAAAGTGTGTAAAGACATATGAAAGTTACTCAAGATCACGTATTAGGCTACATAAAATGATAATTTAGCTTTTCTGCTTTATTTGTCTCACAGGATTATGGGTGCACACTCTCAATCCTTCACGGCACATTTGAGATCAATTAGCAAAATGCCAGGTTCTCATTTTCCCACATTATGCTTCCTAATTATTCCATCTCAATTGCCAAGAAAATCTCGAGCCTGGAAAACAAAAAAATAGAGATAAATTGCTAGATAATCATCAACTTTGAAAATTACTTCAGAAATCAATAAATACATTAGTAGACCCAGATGTGAAGAAATATAAAATAGTCCTACAAATCAACATTTAACTTTACAACTTCTCAAAAAATACTTGGAGCTATGCTGATATGGGAGCACATGCCACTAGTCTTCACCACCTCGAGGCCACAGCAGGAGGAGGATTTAGGCTAAGGAATTTGAGGCTAACCTGGCAAAAACCCAGCTCTAAAAACTGACTCACCAAAAACCAAACAGTAATCACATTTTTAAAAAAAGAGCCTTCACGGGTGATTTCTATGAAACATGTAATAAGAATCAGTAACAATAATTAATGATCACGTCTAAATGTAGAAGAAGAAAATTGACTAATTCTTTCTGTAAGGCCAGAAATACCAGCTAACACAGCATAAGAATGGAAATTGCAGACCATCTTTTTATAGATATTGACGCAGATATTCAAAATCCCAAGCAAAATGAGAACAACAACAAAAAGAATGATTGGACTTCATGACCAAGAGGGACATTATCATATGGGAAGTTTCCAAAAATCATTTTGATAGAGCAAACCTTTTGGCAAATCACTTATCAAATTACTGTAAACTTATGGCCAATTATGACAAGAGGAAAATTCTTTTTCAATCTACTTAAGGGCAGCTATGAACTGTTTTCATATTTATAGTTGTTAACTGAACTGTTTCACAATTTAGTTTTAGAAAAAGATAAAAATGTTTGCTTTTCTGACTTCTAAATATTGTTTGAGAATATTAAACAGGATTTTCATCAAAAATCAAATAGCATATGCAGATAATACTATTATTTTTATAATGTCTCTAAGCAATTTCCATAAACTAATGAAACATAAGAATAAGTTCAATAATGTCATGGTCAACATTAAATCATTTAAATTATATACAGTAGCAACGAGCAGTGTTAAAATCACAAATATAGGAAAATAATCTAAATGAAAGTATTAAAAGAATTGTTCACTGCAAAGTAAAATGTAAAGGTGAAAATAAAATGCAAATTAGATCATGGAAACAAAATGGGAAAACTGTTAATATTCAATGATTAAAAGTTTGATTTTGAGTTTTAAGGGTTGATGGGCTTCCTCCAGACTAGCACATGGGGTGGAGCCGGACTTCCCTCTCCCTCTGGCCTGGCATGGTGCCGAGCTTCCTCCTCCTGTCTGATATATATTCTATATATGTCAATTAAGTTATTACTTGTGTTATTGAACTCTATACTTTCTTTATTCAACTTTTGCTTGGAAGATCTATCCAGTGGTGAGAGAGGTGTGTTAAAGTCACCCCAGATCATGTTGTGGTCAATTTGACTTTTGAACTTGAGAAGAGTTTGTTTGAACATAGGTGCGCCATTGTTTGGGGCATACATATTTATGATTGTTATGTCTTGTTGGTGTATGGTTCCCTTTAGCAGTATGAGATGTTCTTCTTTATGTATTTTGATTAACTTTGGCTTGAAGTCTACTTTATTTAATGTAAGTATGGAGACCCCTGCTTGCTTTCAAAGCTCATGGGAGTGGTATGTGTTTTCCCAATATTTCACCTTCAGTCTGTCTTTTCCAGAGTCTCCTGGAGGCAGAATATGGTTGGAATTTTTTTAATCCAGGCTACTAGCCTATGTTTTTTGATTGGTATGTTTAAGCCACTAACATTTAAGGCTATTATTGAGTCATTATTTGTATTTCTAGACATCTTTGTTTATTTTTGCTACTTGAAGTGTTAATTATTTTTTAATTTTTAATTTTTATCTTCATATAAAATCCAGCATTTTAATTGAACATGTGTAGTGATCAAATCTGTGCAACTTCTACCTTCTAAAATATCATTTTGATGTTTGAAACGTGTGAACATGTTTTAGAATGTCCACAGTCTAATATTACTTATACAGTTCAAATTATGGGCTATAAAACCTAAGAGTTACTTTTCCCTCTTAACTGCTTTTTGGCACTCCTTGCCAACTTTCTCTTATAACAGATATAAAAAATTTTCTCTTTTGTGGTTCTTTGGGATCAACTTTCTCAGCTTCAGCATATGAGTGCAAACATACATTATTTGTGAAATATGAAAAATCACTAGAACAAGACAGTCTCCCATGGTAAATCCTGAAAAAAAGAATATAAATTTAAAAACTGTAAACTATAATCCCAGTGCTTTGTAAGCCTGGACAGGAGGATGCTGAGTTCAAATCCAGTAACAGCAGGGCCCTGAGCAACTTGGTGAGATGCTGTCCCTAAATAAAATACAAAATAGGAGTGAGGATGTAGCTCAATGTTTTAGTGCCCATGAGATTAATCCCTAGTACCCTCCAAATATATTAGAGTTCACATTTAATCACTAGGCCTTAGTTATTTTTGGTGAGATCTATATATAAATGGCATATGCCAATTCTTATAAATTTATTTTATGTAAGTCAAATATTATACAAATATTTTATAGTATACGCTTAAATTGATATATATTATCATGTAAAAATAACTTAAAATTGCTTTAGATGTAGGTGAATACCTGCAATCCCATTGGCTCAGGAATCAGAGAACTGCAAGGCCAAAGTTTAGTAACTTAGCAATATTTTTTCCCAATATAAAAAATGGCTGGTGAGATAGTTTAATGAATATGTTCAATCTGGTGTACAAAGGAAAGGAGGAGGGTTTTAAAATTGCCTTGTTTCAACAATAACAACAAATGTGAAATTTAAAATCAAAAACTGCATTCTATCACTTTTCTGTGACACACAGAATCTACTTTATTTCATTTTAAACAATCCAAATTTTCTAACACTCAATAAATGACATGTTTTAATCACGTGGGTCTCCAGGCCATTGGATGAATTTAAGGTCAGTGTAGCTGAGGAAAATACAGTCATACAAACTGTAGTGTGCAGGTGCCATGAATTTGAAGTAATAGTCAAGAACTCATGAATGGATTGTTCATTGCCTTGAAACAGTTGGAAAATTGTTTTCTGATGGTACATGTACCACGGTAGTGTTGTGAAGAAATATCTATAGTAATGTCCATGCTAAGGTACCATTGTTGTTAGGAAGCATCGTGGAGAATGGGAATGATTCATAGATGACTGAAATCCTGAGCTAAGTACCTTCCCAGCTGTGCACATTATGCCTTGCACAACATAGTCCGGGAGATCATGAGGCATAATACAAGCTCTCTGACATCAAGGAGGTAATCTGAGAAACACCCCTCGAACAAGGGTCTACGGAGTGATACTTCCAGCTTGGTCCATGGGTGCCCTATCCTACTGGGCACTCATGTCCTTTATGCTCTGGAGAAATCAAGCTGCCCCCTAGAGTGGGCATTCTGTGTGGAAGGACATGTAAAGTACAGGGAATCTAACACAGATTTCTGAAATAGGTTACATTTGAAGAATTCATATGGTAAGAAGGAGGAAAGGCCAAGTGAAAAGATGAGAAAAAACAGATCACAAATGAAAAAGAAATTTTCAAAAAAAAAATCAGAAGTTTTGTTAGTTAGAGCTGATAGTAAAGACTCCCTCTAGTATCTGGATCCAGGAAGGACTCATGTTAGATATGGTGCTGTCACTAAAGTCAGGGGAGGCTGTGTGATTCATGCAGCATCATCTGTGTTGCACCCATCTAGTGAGAACTGCTCAGGCAGTGGACACGAGCTGGTGGTTAGGACAGAAGTAGAGAGAATTACAGGAGAAGGACACCCCGCTGCAAGTAAGGGTTATGTGGACCCGCTGGGTGGGCACATTCCAAGGTGAAAGTGAGAGGAAGAAGCATCTCTTCTCCCATATGCAATCTGAGCACCATTCTTTTCACAACAGGTGAGGAAATAGGATCTGTCACCCCTAATAACACATACGCAGACTTAAAGCTTGGGGTTGTCCTCATTACCCAGCTCAGCTTCACCAATCCTGCCAACCCTCCCTATGTCCTCTTGGTATTCACTAACGTAAAAACAGACAAAAGGGAGATGGAGAATTGAGACTGGTCTTGCTTCAAGCAAGTGGGCTAGGGACAGATGTCAGTCTAGGCAGAAACCTCTTACTTGTGGCTCTTTGTGTGCTGGGAATCTACAAAGAGAACTAGGGAGAAATGACTGATACCTGAGAGAGGGTGACACCATCACCCAGCCCCTCTGCTGCAAAACACACCCTCCAGTAATACGATGAGCAAACCCTGGGCAAGATGTGACTGAATTGCAGCTCTTTGTGAGAAGTAGATATGATAACCATGGGTTGCTTTTGTAAATTGTCAGGGTTTGAAAATACAGCTCAGGTTTCACAGTTACATCTATTATATTTATATTACTATTATTTGAAATTTCTCCTGAGAAAAGGAACTAGAAGCAAAATTGTTCTTTAAAGTCAAGAAAGAAGAGGCCTCAGAGGTGCTTCTCTGTGGGGCAAATGCATGGAGTACTGCATACAGGGCATAGGTTCAGGGCGTCTGAGTGGCAGGCCACCACCTTTGCTAGGCGTGTGAGTGGCAAATTGCTTACCCCATCAACACAATTCTGGGCACGAAGCCATGTGTTGCAGTCCCACTCTTTGATTGTTCACTGCAAGGACAGTTAGCAGACATTACATTGGTGGCTTTCTGTGTTTTGCTTAGGCACTGCCTGAGCACAATAAAATCAGGCCTGCTTCCTGATTGGTCTTTGGAGGACTTAATTAGAGACCCCACAGCCACACTTTCCTCTACCCTGTTCTGTGTATCTCCTAAGGGATGAGAGAGCCCATGCACTTCTCTGCAAACTCTAAGCTCTCATTCTGGGAAACCTACATGATCCTACAGAAGGGTCTTTTTCCCCTGAGTGATGTTGCAATGGAAGAGTCAAGTTCAGCTTTCAGCTTTCCTGCTTTATCTTTCTCTGTGTGTCTAGGGTCACATTTATCTGTGCATGCTAATGATATGAAAAATTGAATTTTGGAAAAAAATCTGAAAGTGACCGGGGCAAGATGGGTTTCAAGTGTCCTGAATGTTCCTCTAAGCAAAATTGAATTTATACATTTCCATTATTAGATACTTCAAAAGGTTTTTAGTGATTAAAACAGAATGGACTAATACATAAAAATATTCTTCCATATTCTTGTTAATTATATTCACAAGCCTATAATTTGGTACCATGAATTGGAACTTACCAGCATATTTATTTGATTTTCTAAAATATTTAATGTACTTCCTTCTGATCACGGTCCCTTGTTTGACATTTACCAACTAAAAGTTCTTAACCATGTGCGATTCCATTCTATAAAATGAGGTTTTGAACATAGAACCTCATTTCCCTCTAAAGATTTCAAAATGTACAATTACTCAAACCATAATGGTTCTATGAGTTATGAAGATGACCAAAGAAAGATTATCAATCAAAATATTAAAACTTATTAATTCCCTGGTAATAACTATACAAATTAATAGTGTTTAAAATCTCTACATGACATACCATATGTAAGTTATGTCCCATGAAGTTATTAAATTGAAAAATGAAGAAGTAAAACTGACATTCCCTATAAGAAAAATTGACTCATTTTAGCAGGATCTCAAAGAAGCAAACATCTTTAGAAGACAATATCCTCGTTACACCAAAAGGAACATAGTCCTCTGGGCTCCAACAGTTCAAATGAGGTCAGAGGACCATGTTGTGTATGGTGCAATGAGGATATTATCTTCTAAAGATGTTTACTACTTTGATAAGCAAAGAAGCTACTGGGAAAGCTCACTAGTAGACCGAATTTCCTCCTCCAATTCCCTTTTCAGAATCCACACTAACTCTGCATCTGAAAACACAGAGGTAATTTGTCACCTGAATCAGCTTAGCAGAGCACAAACATTTGTAAGTTTTATGGAAAAAATGTGTTTAAGATCTGTCTCTGCAGATTTGTAATTATAATGTCTGTAGAAAGGCAAGAAGTTCCCACTGGAGAACACAGAACTGTGGCTTCCCCAGTGGGACATGTAATCTCTCTCAATTTTATTTTCTTCTTTGATGGATAACAGCAATCCAAGAGATCTGGGCTTCAAACTCTTCAAGTTTCCTGGACACATCTGGAAAAGTATCTTGATTGAGATCATTTTCTCATGTTGATAAGAAAACTTAAATTACTCTAATTCTGGTCCTAAAATCAAATTAGTCCAAACCTGTCCCACAACCTATAATGCCTCTACTTTGATGTCAGGGACTCCTGGCACCCCCATAATTTCCCTGAAGACCTGAAGTATGTGATGGGCCCCTCTTTCCTAGTTTCTACATGAAGCACACCTTTTTGGAAGTAGTGATGGTTTGGTAAGTCATCCTTTCCAAAGTGAGAGTGGTGTGGCTCAAGCTCTAAGTGAAGTATTAAAATTAAGAAAAGAAGAGAAAGAGCTATAGGTCACATGTTGTAGAAATTACAGGAAGATAGAATCTAGTCAGAGCCAAGGCAGAGTCTGAGCTGGACTCCACTCTAAACCTACATTATCAACTGCACCTTCTCTGAGAGAAAATCATGTAAAAAGCAGGCTCAGTCTCCTGGGTACTGTATATAAATATACATAAAAGCATGAAAGTACTATATTAAATAGATCCTCATTATTTGGAGTCAAAAGAAAGGACAGTCATTTCAAGCAGATCTATTTATATTCCAGTTGTAGTAATCAGAAAAGATAGTTCTTGAACACTGCCATTATCAACATGTAAAGGGTAAGTACAGGCATGATAATGAATGAAACATTTGTTTTTTCTAGAGGTAATTGCAAACTTGGACTAAATGGAAATATATAAAATGAAAACTCATATCCACAGACAGAAATTCCACATCGATGTGATGAGGGAGGTTGGAAAACTGAAGAAGAAAGTCACAATAATTGCCGAAGCTTGAGACCTCCAAGGTCACATGAGAGGGAAACATAAAACAGGAAAAGGGTGCAAGTCATTGAACAAGTGTTTCAGCCTATGAACACTTAGGAAAGACACATCAAGGGTGGAGGAAAAGTATCCCCTCATGTAGCTTCCATCCTAGACCAGCCACATGAAAGTTTTGTGCCTTTGGTGAATTGGGCTCTGTCTTACTCCCTGGCATAGCCTATTAATCACCAACGTGCCACCGGGAATACTGTCCCTCATACACACTCACCTCCTGGTAGGCTTCTGAATGAGCCATGGCAGAGGGTTGGCCAGTACTCCCAACTTTGTGGAGCCAAGAAGTTCTCTTTGGAGAGGTAAAGAATTGCAGACCATACCTTTGTTGTAATGTGGACATGCTGTGTATTTAGGTGTTGTTGAGTCCAATCTCTTTATAGACATGAGTTTTCATAGAGAGGATAATAATCTCATCTCTAATTGTGAGGATTAGGCCAGAACATACTGAACAAGTGGGTTTCAACCAGTTCAAGAAGGCTCTCTGGGGAGCTGGGTATGGTGGTATTTGCCTCTAATCTCAGCAGCTTGGAAGGCTGAGGAAGGAGGATCATGAGTTCAGAGCCAGCCTCAGTGAAAAAAATTCACTAAGCAGATCAGTGAGATCCTGTCTCTACATAAAATAGGGATACGGATGTGGCTCACGGGTTGCATACCCCTGAGTTCAATGTTCATCATCGTACGCCCCCAAAAAAGAAGACTGTCTGGGGAGTGAGTCAGGCTTTGGATTTATAAGAGCTTTCATGCAAATTCTAAAGTGTAGATCTAGTATAGAATAAGTGTTATGAGCCAAATTCTGGTTTGGATGTGCATGCATTTGAGTCCAGGCTTTTATATATATATATATATATATATGTATATATTTTATATATATATATTATCAATTTGATGTTGATCTACTGATGGAATATTTCCTACACAAGGCATGGATGTGCTTTATTTAAAGTCTGAAATAGTAGATATGTATTTTAAATAATCTGCAGCTACAGATTGAAAAATAATAGTCATCAGAAAATCATATATGTGAAGCTAGATCATTTCATGACTCTTTAGAACATGTAGATATATAAGGCAAGATAGTAAGAGAAACAATAAAACTGAAACATTCATGAACTTGGGATACCATTTAAAAATCTGAGGTGAATGTTGGTCCACAATCTGACTTCCATAACAAGACCACTACAGCACAAAAATTAAAAATCAAGAATAAATAAAAAGGATAGATTCTAACTAAAAAGTTGCTTCTCAGCAAAAGAAACAATAATTTGAAGAAGGAACCTACAGATTTTATACAAATCTTTACCACACATAATTCAGAAAAAGCACTAATGTCTAGGATATATAAAGAACTAAAAATTAACACAAACAACAACAACAAAAACCAATTAACAAATGGACTCAGTAACTGAACAGACAACCTCACAGAAAAAATATAAGCCATTAACAAATATATGAAAAAACATTCCACCTATCTAGCAGTTAGGAAAATGTAAATCAAAATTACTTTAAGATTTTATCTCACTTCAGTCAGAATGGCAATCATTAATAATACAGGCAACAATAAATGTTGGTGAAGTTGTGGGGGAAAAGGAACATTGACACATTGCTCATGAGATAGACTCCAAATTGGTGCAACCATGATGGAAAGCAGTATGGAGACGCCTTGAAATTCCAGAATGGAACCATCATTTGACCCAGCTATCCCTCTCTTCGGACTATACCTAAAGGTATTAAAAACAGCATACCACAGGGACACAGCCGCACCAATGTTTATAGCAGCATAATTCACAATAGATAAACCATAGAACCAACCTATGTTTCCTTGAACTGATGAATGGATAAATAAAATGTGATATATATGATATATATAATATAATTACATATATAATTTCCCTCACCAGTGAAATATTACTTAGCTTTAAAGATGAATGAAACTATGCCCTTTGATAGTAAAAGGATAGAGTTGAAGAATATCATGCTAAGTGAAATAAGCCCCACCCTTCCCACACACACAGAAACACAAAGGCCAAATGTTCTGTCCCATAAGTGTATGCTAATTCACAATGGGGGTGAAGAAGAATAGTTATTTAGATTAAGTAGAGATGATTGCAGGGAGGGGAGGGAATATGGGGATAGAAATGATACTAGAATGAAACAGACATTACATATAATACATAATATATAGAGATGTTAAAGCACTGAACAAGGGCAGGGGGAGAGAATAGAAATTCAGTGGATTAGACAAAGGAGGCTTGAAGGGAAGAAAAGAAAAATAGGAATACAAATGACAGTAGAATGAATCAGACACGACTTTTCAATGTTTATATATAAATACACCACAAGGGAAGGTCCACACCATGTACACCTCAAGAATGAAATGCTAACTAAAATGAGTTTTACTCCATGTATGTCAAAATTTGCTCTACTATCATGTATACCCAAAAAGAGTAATAAATTTTAAAAATGACAAGGGAAAATTTGTATACCGAGAAGGTTTGTGAGATAAAAACTCTTCAATGAATGGTAATGTCATTAAGGTTAAATAAAAGTATAAAAGAGTACCTTGAGCCCATACAAAACAACAATGGTAAATAGAGTTGCCCAAGTCAGTATGCACTACTAGCTATAATCACAAAATTTTTGGTTTACAACTCTTTCCTATTTGTTTTACAAACCAGAACAAGAACAATACTTACAAGTGGAGCAGAGAGGAAACATTACATAGCAGTGTTATACTATGAATAGTGCTGTGGGCACTCAAAAAAAGTATTCTCAATTTCCTCCCCCATGCAATAAAAAATCATGCAGTTGAAAGATACGCTAGTTACTGATTAGATAACACATACATGTGTTTGTGACATTCATTATGTGGGCAACTGCTCAACTTCACAGGTCAGATCCAATAGATAAGGAAGACACTCTCTTCACACCAGAAAGTGTTTCCTTGAGTAATACTATGAAAGCAAGAGAGAAAGCAAAAGTAACCGACACAGGCAACTGTATTGCCAGACTAAGAAAACCCAACCACTGAACCTATGTACTGGGGAGTCCCAAAGAGCTTTTCAGGGTCCTGACTGTGAAGTGCTGGGCAGAGCATCCTCTCCACAGGTGAGAGTCTGAGGTCTTGTTCTAACTTGTATTGAAAGTGAGACCAAATAAGTACAAGTTAGAACAAAGAAAACTTCATTCCAACATCTTGCATGACCTGATGATCCCCTGAAGAACACCAAGTTCTCCCAAGAACAGGTCAGATCCTAGAGGATGGAGTGAGAGCCTTGAGATGACTAAATAAATTGGGGTTTCAATGAGTGAGTAACCAAGCCAGATGCAATGAGAAATCAGCATTCTTTATTTCATCAAGGATTGCAGACATCATTCAATCAAGAAAAGAGAAGATCTTCAGTATTTTCCTTAGACCTCTAGGACTGAATCTTCCCTCCTGGCCTTATAAATAGTTTAAACTCTCATATGTAAAATGAAGCCAGTTTTCTGCATAAAATAATGTGGAGATAAGCAAGAAACCTAGATATTTTACACTTTGAAATAAATAATGGTGTGAATATTATTCTCCTAGAACTTATCATTATATTTCAATATTTATTTTCCCCAATAAAGTTAAATGAAATGTTGGTGAGTTGTTTTTTGTTGACCAAAAAGGCTCACATATGAAGAGAATATTGTGTTTTTACTTTTTGAACAGGACTTGTAGATGAGAGTCTAGAGGTTGATTTCAATCAAAATTGTGTTTCTCTCTCTGTGGTGTCATGGGCTCTTGGAGCTATAAGATCTGAGGAGGGACATCGTTAGTTTATAGTATCTTATAATTACTGGGTTGCAGAGGGTTCTGGGAGACCATGACAATATTAACACAAACAACAACATCTATCTATGATAGATATTAATGCTATCGTATAATCCAATAAGTGTAACAAACATTATATTGTAAATTATTAAGTAGAACCAAAGGGTCTCTAAAATCAAAATATATAATGAAATAAAAATGTGGGGGCATAAATGCTCCTACAGTATGTCTTTTTCTTTTTACAATCATCATTTTACATGTTTCTATTTAAATTTTCTACTGGGTATCCAAAACTAAAGAGGTGGTACCAAATTGTGATGTTTTTCCTACACTACAGGTGAGTATAGTCACCTTAGTGATGAACGTCATAGAATTCATGAGAAACTGCATGGTTTCTTCAGTCCAAGAGTCAGGATGTGCCTATGGACAATGTGGATTCCCCAGGAAAAATTAAGACTCTTTCCCCCTTCAGCAATCCTCTTTATTGCCTGAATATGCATGTTGGCTCCTAGTCTCTTGGGTCTTTCTCCTCTCCCTGATTGGGAGCTTGTATAACTTTCCAGAATTGTAGATCCCTAAGGGTGTACTGCTACTCTATAAGGTGAAATGTTAAACTCATAATTCAAACTAGGGATATCTGGGCATTATTTTAGTAAACCTAGGTCCTTCCTATAACTCTCTTAATTTTCCTATAATTACAAACAAGAGAGTATATAATTTACGTGAATAATATTCTCCAAATAATACTTGATTAAATATATGAAATAATTAATGGAGACTTTATAGCATTATTTACCCAACAGAATGTTTTACTATTTGATCTATCCATTAGCAAAGTGAATCGTGGGAGATGTGGGACCTAATAACATCATTAAATGCATGACAAGGTTAACATTCAGAAATTCACACTTTATTTCGCAACAAATTGCATCTGTAATGAAATATAAGTAAAAACGCTCTGTAAAACTGGAATGGTGGACCATTCTGTAATCCTAAGGATGTGAGAAGTTTGCAAGTTCAAAGTCAGGCTTCATAATTAGTGAGGACCTATGCAACTTAGCAAATCCTATCTCTAAATAAAAAAGAAAAAAATCAGAGGATGTGGTTTACTGATTAATTGCCCCTAAGTTTAAAGGGCTCTGAAAATTTTAAATTTTAAATTTCATATAAATCTTAAAAAACTTCTGAAATAATCAACTCTGAGAATTATTATTTCTCCAGTTGTGAAAATGAGACTCTTTAGTAATTGTTGACTTATACTAAAATTATATCCTTTTAGGAATGCACAATTCTATACTTGTATTTCCTTATTTCTACAATATCAGCTAAAGATGCTAGAAAATTTTCAGCAAATGTCAAAAGCAATTACCCATTTTCTACATTTAAATGATATTTTTCCCTCCTAGGTCCCAAATACTTCAAGGGATGGGCTATAGATAAGAAACTTACTACAATTTTTATATTTGTCAAGGTGTTTTTGTAAATATTTTGCTGTTATCTAAGGTACATACTTTGGACAATTGCTACTCCACATTTGCTACAGATATGAGGTTAGTAATTAAAAAATGTCAGAAATTTGAATACAGACTTGGACACAATCTTTGGGTTTCTATATGCTATAAATCCTCCAGTGTTTTAAAAATGTTGGATCAATGGCCAAAAGTTTACAAAATTTTTTCACATGTTCTCTCACTCATATGAATTCTGAGGTGCTGAGTAGGGTGTGAACAATTATTGGAGACTCTGTCACCTATTTTATATTTATATAATTTCTGTGCTATCATATCTCTGGTGTGAAATAGTATTGAACTACTGTGAAATAGGGTTGATTTATCCTTAAAGACACTGATGCAATGTTTTCATTGTAAAACTTCTCTCCAGTATGACATCTATAATGTTTAGTAAGATGTGATCTTCAATATTAAAAGCTTTGCCATTCTTCACATTAATAGGACTTCTCTCTAGTATGTGTTCTTTGGTGTCGAGTAAGTGATGATTGTTGATTAAAACTCTTGCCACACTCTTTACACTTGTAGGGATTCTCTCCAGTGTGGATTCGCTGGTGCTGAGTAACTGATGATTTTTGACTGAAACTCTTGCCACAAAATTTACATTTGTAGGGCTTCTCTCCAGTATGAATCCTGTTGTGGCTATCAAGATTTGAGTTTGTATTAAAACTCTTGCCACACACTTTACATTTGTAAGGCTTCTCTCCAGTATGAATCCTGTTATGGCGATCAAGATTCGAGATTATATTAAACCTCTTGCCACACACTTTACATTTGTAGGGCTTCTCTCCAGTGTGGATTCGCTAGTGCTGAGTAAGTGATGATATGTGATTAAAACTCTTGCCACATATTTTATATTTGTAGGGCTTCTCTCCAGTATGAATCCTGTTGTGGCAATAGAGATGTGAGATTCTATTAAAAGCTTTGCCACACTCTTTACCCTTGTAGAGCTTCTCTCCAGTGTGGATTCGCTGGTGCTGAGTAACTGATGATTTTTGACTGAAACTTTTGCCACACAATTTACATTTGTATGGCTTCTCTCCAGTATGAATCCCGTTGTGGTAATCAAGATGCGAGTTTATATTAAAACTTTTGCCACACATTTTACATTTGAAAGGCTTCTCTCCAGTATGAGTTCTCTCTAATTTTTAAGGCTTGGTTTTTTTACTGAAACCTTTTCAAAATTGTTTACATATGTAGGGCATAACTCCAGGGTGTGTCCACTGGTGACAAACAAGATTGGAGCTTTTATTAGAAGTTTTGTCACATTCTTTGCATTTGCATGGCATATCTCCTGTATGAACACTGTGATTTTGAGTAAGGTTTTTGCGTGCATTGCATTCTTCACATTGGTAGGTCTTCTCAGCAGAATAAATATTTTGGTGTTGAGTAAGGGTTGAAAACCTTTTTAAGTCTTTCCCACACTTTTTACATTTACAGGTCTCTCTTTCAGTATAAATCCTCTGATACTTAACAAGTTGTAACTTTTCACTAAAAGCTTTTTCACATTCTTTAAATTTGTAGAATTTATCACTGTCATACTACCTTCTGTGTTTAAAAAATATATCAAAGCATTTGCCTTCTCAAAATCTTCTATACTTATCGGGCTCTTTTTCTCTGTAAATTCTCTTGTGTTAAGCAAGCTCTGCACTGTGGTTAAGAGCCCTTTCACATATCTTACACTTGCAGGTATTGTCTTGCCTAAGAATATTTTAATAAATACTAGTTTTTGATCATTGAAGCAAGACTTTCCTACATTTTTCATCTTGGTAAATTTTTTTTAGAAAAAAACTATGATTTCTCTATATTCATAATTTTTATCACCAATGTAAATATACTGGTCATTACTCAGGGTAGAGACATGGCTTATTGTGTTACTTCTAGCATTATATATATAGTGTATTTTCCAGAAATCTGTATCAAAATTGTCATTGAGCAATAGTGGGGAATTAGAAACTTTTCTACAATTTTTAATATTTTGCCCATTTGGGCACAAGAAGAAATTCATCTTTTGTTTCAGAAAAAAATGGACATTTTATAAAGAAACTTCCAAACGGTTCACTTTTATAAATATCTTTTCTGTGAAAATGTTTGACTGGAATTTTAACTCAGTGATACTTTTATAATTGGCCAACTTAAAAACTGATGCATGGACTAGATTTCAAATTTTCCACTTTCCCTTTCAGTTCAAAAATGGCTGTGGATTTATTCTTAAAATACATATAAAACTCCTCAAAATAATTGGAACATATTGAATTTTTGTTTCAGATATTAATTTTCTCTGGTGTCTTTTGACCATAAAATTTTTATCATAAATAGGGACTACTGATTCATTTTCTCTATTATAATACAATTTTTGAACTTTACTCTCATCTATATTTTCCCATTGTTTTCGTGGTTGTATATAGTCAAAGTCACACTTTCCATATCTTCCCTCTCTCTCTTTTATTCCTTGCTCTGGTAAAATTTGTCGAGGATGATGAGAAGTCATGGCTGTAATAAATAAAAATAACAAACATGTTTACTTACTGTACTGGGCTGAGTATATTTTGCAAAACTAAAAAATTACAGCAAAAAATAACATCAGCAGGGGATTGGATTATTAAATCCAAGTCCATCATTACTGTAGAAATATATAAATCATATAAAAGTACAGAAAAAATATTTTGAAGATTTTCCTAATCATCTTTGTGTTCACAGTATCTAAGATAAGTACATTATTATTTAGAGTAATATAGCAGAGAAATATGCATTGTGTTACACAAAGAGTTTCCTCCTTTAGAATATATTTTAAAAATCTACCAACTTACTTCTGTTTCATTAAAGATAAAAATATGAAACATGTAAATATTTGGTGACTGTTCAAAAAGGGGTTCCTTCTTACCAACAGAAAAAAAAATGGCTAGATCAATTGTAAGCAAAGTTATGAATCACTCAAAGGGAATAGTTAATTATCATTTAAAAGAAGTTTACTGAACTAAACCAACACACAAAAAAACAGAATAAAAATTAGTCAAGAATTTTTAATAGTAATAATCAGAAAATGTATGTTGAAAGACTTTCTTTAGAACACGTTGAAAAGAATCAGGGGTAGTTGTACATAGCAACATAGGAGGTTGAGCTAGAGGATCAAAATTTGAAGGCCAAAGTAAAAAATGCAAAGTGCTAAATCGCCCATTATTTCTTTTTCCAGTACTAATACACACATCTCAGAAAATAGAAAATATGGAACATCCAAGAAACTCAGCTTTCTCCAAGTTGTAACGACTCAAAGTATGTTTTAATCCAAGTTTAAAAACTCAGGATACTGAGAGCATCCAAGAGAAAAAGATGGGTCACCTAGAAATGTGTATGCATATAATTGTGAAATCCTTAGTCGAATCTTCACAACACAGGAAGGAATTCAAGTCTATCTATATTCAAGGGATGAAAGAATAAAATTATCAACCAAGACATTATATTCACAGATACTACCTTTCAAAAGAGAAGGAAAATGAAGACTTTAAACATATAAAAATACACACACTATTCATCAACCCTGGATCTGTTCTCCAAAAAGTACTAAAGGTAATCTTTCATAATAAAATGTAAGTGCACAGCATCATAATTTATATGAAATTGTAAACATTTCTTGGCAAAAACAATTCTATTTTATTGTAATGATGGGTCAAAACACATGTAATTTTGCAATAGAATTTGAAAGAAAAAAGCATAACAACAATACTGTTAATAGGCATTTATAACTGTAAAAATGATATAAGTTTGAAAGGACACATATATATATTCAATTTTTTAATAAAGTGAAGTCAAGTTGATACTCAAAGTATAAGAAGGAGATTCTTCATTTTTAGAAATTTTGTTGGCAAATGCAAGATTACAACATTCTGATCAAAACAAAACTTGGATATCTGAATTAACTCTAAATATTGCAACTGTAGGTAGTCTACAGGATACTCTAAATCTAAGAACACACACATACTGAAAGCAAAAGGATATAATAATCACACATACAAAAGTGATCAAACAAAACCTGGGCTGTCTAAATTATAGTACACAAAACATAGTTTAAGACAGTTATGGGACATAGAAAACATTTTTAATTTACAAAAAAAACTTTAAAAAGAGGCAAAAGAGAGAAAAGGACCCTTTCCCTAAGTTCTGAATTAAGAGTAAATACATTCGCTATGTACTTCATACTTCGTAAACACACGAAGCAAACACCGAGAGGGTTGAATGAAAACAAAGAATCACTGTCATATTAAGAGACATAAATTCCCAATTACTGAAAAGGGAAATACAGTGAAGCAAAATGGTAATTGCAAAGCATAAGACTTTGAAAATATTTTGAAACTACTATAGACTTATAGAAACCCTGTTCTTAATCACAAGTGGAATATTATGCTGGTTAGATCAATTTTATATATTAAAACAAAGATTAATAAATATTTAAGTGATAGTTATTTTGTAACCAACATAGAATAAATATTTGAAGTCAAAAGTGGTAGGGATTTTAAAAAATCCCTAAATATGTGGGTCAGTTGATTGAACACTCTTGGGCATGCTGTTGTTCAAAATTGAAAGATTAAAATTAAAGATGTTTATAGAACTTAAAGTTAACTAGAGGCTCCATGTAGTATTCATCAACCTCCTATTGTTAAAAAAAAATTTGCAGAGAAATCTATCCTTTAAATTGTATGAATATCTTCTAAATACAAATAAGACTATTTCCCTGCTAAAAAATATACTAAATGTTACAGCATTAAATTGTAAATGCAAACATGGAGTCAGGTATATGGAGTTCTTAATGAGTGTGGCAATAAGCCCTCATATCAATAGCAAATTAAAAACATTGCACACCAGTGTTGTTACATTGTTATTCAACAGAGCCATCATGGGGGACACAAACCAAATATCCCTTGAAAAGAAAGATGAGCCATATTGGAATAAAGAAACTATAGAACTTTGAAGTCAAAAAATTCATTCTAATCATATATTTTACAAAATGTATGTACACTATCTTAACTGAAATGTCACAGAAAGAATACTGCAGAATTCTACAAACATAACATCTCTAAACTAAAAATGAAGCTTTCTGAAAAAACAGAATAGTTTTGTGATGAGGAGACAGAAATAAGCCTTTGCTTCCTAGGCATTTTTTTTGAGATGTAGACTTTGTAGAGATATATTGCATAACAATTTGAATTACTGTTTCTGAACTGTATATTTAAAATTTTGGAGACAGAAAGTTTTATTTTGTGGTTTTGATTTCAATGAAAATTAAAAGAAAGAGAATTGCAAGATTTCTCAAAGCTACATTTAAAAGAATGTGGTCTTTATCCTTGAAATAAGAACAAGCTCATCAATACATAAATGATGAGCATGCAAGTAATCTCAGCCTCAAGGAAGTCTGAGGCAGGCGAATTGCAAATTCAAGACATCCTCAATAACATAGTGAGAACCTCTCTCAAAATATGAGTGAAAAGGAGCTTGGGGTGTAGTTCAGCATGAGAGTATCACTTCCATCAATCCCCATTACACTTGTACATAGAAAACTTCAATTTCTATGTACATGGGCAAAAAGAAAATCCAATCAACATAAAATAAAAAAGTCATCAACAAAAGAGTTTTAATGTTTATACAAGCAAAAGCACATATTATATTATTGGCAATACAAACAAGAATCATACATATCTCAATTTGTGAAGCAATTAACTGATATGAGGAAACCCAGTCCTTAAGAGGTAACCTACTGTATACAATTAAAAAAGAAAAAAAAACAATAAAATTGTAAATATCTACCAATGTATTACTTTACAAATCTTCTAACTCAAATAAAACTTACACCATCTCTCGAAACAGCAGTCTTTGTCCAACTTGACATTCATTCCATGGCAGATAATTTCACAGAAAATCCAGTACACACATCAGAAAAAAACACTAATAAGAAAAATTTAGCGAAAAAATGTACAAATAAGATTAGAGAAACTGACTTGTATAGTAATGTATTACAATGGGTGGACCTAGAGGTCTTCACAAATGTGCAAAACTTTCCTGCAAATAATGGAAGAAAGGCTGGAGTTATAGAGTATTGTTAGAGAGCTTGCCTAGCATGTGTGAGGCCCTAGGTTCAATTCTCAGCACCATATATGGATAAATAGGAAATTTATTAAAAACTAAAAATATTTTTAAATTATGGAAGAGCTGTCAGATAATATTGACACTCAAAAGGCAAGGGAAGTGTTTTGTTGTTAATTTGAATGTATGGAGGAAAAGTAGGATACTACATAATTTTAAAGCACAAAACACAGGACAGGTTTTTCTGATAACAAGAGAAAGGATTCAAAGCTTCTCAAAAATATTTTCTGCTGGATAATGTCTCAATGAACATTTTTGATTATAGGCTTCCTCCCCTACCTCAACTATGTCCTCTGCTATATGCGGGCCACAGGATTTGACATCACTGCATTCCTCTGAGTCAACCATATTTCAAGTGAACGATATATATCTTGCCACCAAAAGAAAACATTAATGGTGAAAATAAACATCATTAACATTTTCTTGTCAGCACCAAGAACTACCCCATCTTATTTATTAAAAGCATAAATCTGCAACACATTCTTGTGGAGAAGTTCCCAAAAGATATACTTCAAGGGAAGAAAACTAAATAATGATAATTAGGAATTTTGAAGGAAAGTTATGCTCACCCACAAAGACTAGGTTGCTGTAGTTCTCCAACATCACTTCTCTATATAAATTCTGCTGAGCAGAATCCAGGCATTTCCATTCCTCCTTAGAGAAATCAATAGCCACATCTCCAAATGTCAATAGCTCCTGAAATAAAAATTGTAAGATCAATAGAACGTGGACCAAACCATTATTCAGTTTTTAATATGAATTAAGAGTTAGTAGAACTGACTGTCATGTAGGAGAGTGAATTTAATTATGTAATAAGATACTTTCCATTATCTAATTCAGAGGAAAATACATAAGTTTAAAAACAGTATATATATTCCATATCAGAGTGAAGTAAAGGATCTATACCATAATCCAAGCAATGAATAAAGGCCCAACTCCTAACTCTCCTGCCAGGAAATAACTTGAATTATTTCAAGTTCTATAAGCAGTTCAACGAGTGAATAAATTTGGTACAATAGAATAAACAATGAGTTACAAAAGACTTCAAAAAGGAGATTAAAAAATTCTTAGAGGTAAACAAGAACACAGACACAACATATCAAAATCTCTTGGACACTATGGAAGCAGTACTAAGAGTAAACTTCATTGCATGGAGTTCATTCCTTAAAAGAAGAAAAAGTCAATAATTGATCTTATACTTCATCTCAAAGCTCTAGAAGAACAAATCAACAGCAAAATCAGTAGAAGGCAAGAAATAATTAAAATTAGAACAGAAGTTAAATTAAAAGAAACAATTAAACCTTGACAAAAAGTTGGTTCTTAGAGACCCTATGCTAATGAAGACAAAGGAGAGAAAATTCAAATTACCAGCGTACATGATGAAAAAAGCAATATCCCAACAGACACTAGAGAAATAGATAGGATATTTAGAAATTATCTTAAAAATGTATACCCCAATAAAATAGAAGACACTGAAGGCATCAACAAATTTCTTAAGTTATATGATATGCCCAGAATGAATCAGGAAGACATACACAATTTAAATAGACCAATATTAAATGATGAAATACAAGATGCCATAAGAAGCTTACCAACCAAGAAAGCCCAGGCCCAGATAAATACACTGCCAGTTAAACAAGACCTTTGAAGAAGAAATTCAAAAATACCAATATCCTTCTATTTATTTCAGAAAATACAGAAAGAAGCAGCACATCCAAACTCATTCAATGAGGCCAATATCACCCTTATCCCCAAACCAGGCAGGGACGAATGAAAGAAAGAAAATTTCAGGCCAATATCTCGAATGAACACAGATGAAAAAATTCTGAATAAAATTCTGTCAAATTAAATACAAAAACGTATGAAAAATGTCATGCACCAAGATCAATTGGGGTTTGTCCAGGAATACAGGGTTGGTTCAACATACAGAAATCAATAAAGGTAGTTCATCACATCAATAGACTTAAAGAGAAGAATCATATGATCATCTCAAGAGACACAGAAAAACCACTTGACAAAATACAGCACCCTTTCATGTTCAAAAAATTAGAAAAACTTGAGATAACAGGAAAATACCTCAACATCATACTAGCTCTCTACATTAAGCCTAAGGCCAACATCATTCTAAAGGGAGAAAAACTAAAGGCATTCCCTCTAAAAACTGAAACAAGACAGGGGTGCTCCCTCTCACCATTTCTATTCAACATATTCCTTGAAACACTGGCCAGAGCAATTAGACAGATGATAAAAATTTAAAAAATAACTACAGGAAAAGAACTTAAATTAGCACTATTTGCTGAAAATATGGCTCTATACCCAGAAGATCTCAAAAGCACCACCAGAAAACTTCTATAACTAAAAAATGAATTCAGCAAAGCAGCAAGATATAAAATTCACACACATTAAAAAAGGCATTTCTGTATATCATTGACAAAGCCTCAAAAAGGAAATAAGAAAAACTACCCCATTTACAGTAATTTCAATAAAAGAAAACATAAGATACTTGGGAATCAACTTAACAAAAGAAGTGAAAGATCTATACAATGAAACCTACAGAACCCTAAAAAAAGAAATAAAAGAAGACCTTAGAAGATGAAAAGATCTACCTTACTCTTGCATAGGCAGAATAAATATTATCAAAACGACCATACAACCAAAAGCACTGTACAGATTTAATGCAATTCTGATCAAAATCCCAATGACATTTCTCATAGAAATAGAAAAAGCAATCATGAAATTCATCTGGAAAAATAAGAATCCCAGAATAGTTAAAGCAATTATAAGCAGGAAGAGAAAAGCAGGTGGTATCACTATACCAGACCTTAAAGTATACTACAAAGCAATAGTAACAAAAACAGCATGGTATTGGCATTAAAACAGGCCAGTAGACCAATGGTACAGAATAGAAAACACACAGACTAACTCACAAAATTACAATTATCTTCCATTAGACAAATGTGCCAAGAACATGGATTGGAGAAAAGATAACATGTTCAACAAACGGTGCTGGGAAACTGAAAATACATTTTCAAAAAAATGAAATTAAAACCCTATCTCTCACCATGCACAAAACTCAACTCAAATTGGATCAAGGACCTAGGATTTAAATCAGAGACTCTCCATCTAATAGACTAAAAAGTAGGCCATTATCTTCACCACATGGGGCTAGGCCGTTCCGACTTCCTTAATAAGATGCCTATAGCACAAGAATTAAAACCAAGAATCAACAAATGCGATGGATTCAAACTAAAAAGTTTTTTCTCAGAATAAAAATCTGAGGTGAACAGAGAGCCAACAAGGGAGTAGATTTTTACCCCTAACACATCAGATAGAGAACTAATATCTAGTATATATAGAACTAAAAATGCTAAGCACCAAAAAACCCAGTAATCCAATCAACAAATTGGCCAAGTACCTGAAAAGACTCTTCAGAAAAGGATGTAGAATCAATCAACAAATATTTTCTAAAAAGTTAATCATCTCTTGCAATTAGAGAAATGCAAATCAAAACCACTCTAAGATATCATCTCACTCCAGTCAGAATGGCATCTATCATAAAGACAAACAACAAGTGTTGGCAAGGATGTGGGGGAAAAGGCACACTCATACACTGCTGGTGGGACTGCAAATTGGTGCAAACAACATGGAAAACTGTGTACAGATTCTTTGGAAATCTGGGAATGAAAACACCAGCTGACCCAGCTATTCCTCTTCTCGGACTATTCTCAAAGAACTTGAAAAAAGCATACTACGGAATCACATTTTTGTCAATGTTTATGGCAGCACAATGCAGAATAGCAAACTGTGGAGCCAACCCAGATGCCCTTCAGTGGATGATTGGATAAAAATATGGGGCATATATACACAATGCAATTTTACTCAGCAATAATAAAATCATGGCAATTGCACGTAAATGGATGGTATTAGAGAAGTGAAGTTAGGCAAAACCAAAATATAAATGTTGAATGGTTTCTCTGATATAAGGAGGCTGACTATAGTGGGGTAGAGAGGGGAACATGGGAGGAATAGATGAATTCTACATAGGGCAGAGGGTTTGTAGGGGAGGGGATTAGGCAGGGGACTAGCAGTGATTGTGGAATGTGATAAAACCATTATCCAAAGTACATATATGAAGACACAAATTGGTGCAAACATACCTTATATACAACCAGAGATATGAAAAATCTGATATATATGTGTATTAAAAGTTGTATTGCAGAAAGAAATGAGTACATATAAAATGACATAAATTATCATGAATATACTTTCTATACATAGATATGAAAAAT
The DNA here is from genome assembly GCF_052094955.1 of Ictidomys tridecemlineatus. Taxonomy (NCBI): domain Eukaryota; kingdom Metazoa; phylum Chordata; class Mammalia; order Rodentia; family Sciuridae; genus Ictidomys; species Ictidomys tridecemlineatus. Next base: position 181,949 of record NW_027523833.1, on the reverse strand, counting down.
TGTGCTCTATGTGTGTAATAAGAATTGTAATGCATTCCACTGTTTTCATGTATTTAAAAAAATAAATAAAATTTTTAAAAAGAAAGGTATTGAAACCCATTCAGGACACTATAAGCCTACATGGCTATATATATTAAAAACACAGAGTTGGAAGGGAAGATGCATGAACAACATGAGAAACCAAGAAAGAATGTGCCCCAAACAAAGATGCTACATTATTAGAATCCATGGTCAGAATAGCAGGATAAATAAGAGAAGGTACGTAATTTTCTGTGAATTAAAGGATCCTATGAGAGCAAATAGAGGCAGCAAAGGATTATTTTGATAAAGAGCTACATAAGCAAATACAGAAAGCAAAAGATTACTTCAATAAGGAGATAGAGATTTTGAAAACAAAAAAACCCAGAGATCATTGAAATGAAGGAAACAGTAAACCAAATTAAGAACTCAATAGGAAGTATCTGCAACAGAATAGACCACTTGGAAGAGCAGAACCTCTGACATTGAAGGCAAAATATATAATCTTGAAAAAATAAAGTTGACCCCAGTGAAGATGGTAAGAAACCATGAGCAGAAGATTCAAGAATTGTGAGATAATATAAAAAGACCAAATTTAACAACTATTGAGATAGATGAAGGCATAGATTGTCCATTAGTGTAGCTTAGACCTCTATTTAATGAAATAATACCAGAAAAATTTCCAAATATGTAGAGTGAATTGGGAAATCAAATACAAGGATCATATAGGACACAAAATGAACAAGATCACTACAGGTATACACCAACGCACATCATAATGAAAACACCTAGCATACAGAAGGAGCAGAGCATTTAAAAAGCCACAAGAGAAAGGAATCAAATTACATATAGGGAAAACCAATCAGGATCTCTGATTTCTGAACTGAGACCCTGAAATCCACAAGATCCTGCAACAATATAAACCAAGCACTGAAAGAAATGGATGCCAATCAAGAAGCATACCCAGCAAAATTGTTTTGATTAGTAATTGCATTTCGATTTAGATGTTATTTTATGACAAAATAAAAACCTTCCATCATATACAAATTTAAAAGAATTTACAACCAGAAACCTGCACTACAGAACATCCTTGGCAAAATAATCCATGAGGAGGAAATGAACAACAAAAAAAATCAGAAAATGGTAGTATCACTGTAAAGGAAAAACCTGTCAAAGAGAAACTGACTTAGTTAAATACCAAAAATAAACAAAAATAACTGGGAATACAAATCTTGTCTCAATAATAACCTTGAAAGTTTAGTTCCAACTCAGCAATCAAAAGACAGGCAGATTGGATTTAAAAAAGACCAACAATATGTTTGCTCCAAGAGACTCATATCATAGAAAAAGACACCCACACACAGAAGGTGACAGGTTGGAAAGAAGTATATCACTCAGGCTTGGGCTGGGACTGGGGCTCAGTGGTAGAGCACTCACCTAGCACATGTGAGGCCCTGTATTCGATCCTCAGCACCACATAAAACTAAATAATAAAGGTATTGTGTTTATATATACAAAATAAATATTAAAACACATACCACTCACATGGACTGTGGAGGCAAGCAGGGGTTTTCATTCTTATATCAAATAATGTGGACTTCAAGTGAAAGTTAATCAAAAGAGATAAAAAAGGACACTACATACTGCTTAAAGGAACCATACACCAAAAAGACAGAACAATTATAAATATACACACCCCCAAACAATGGAGCATCTATGTTAAAAAGACTCTTCTCCAGTTTAAGGGCTAAGTAGATAACAAGACAATAATTCTGGGTGACTTAAACACACCTTTTTTACCACTGGATTGATCTTCCAAACAATATCCAGACAGAAACTATAGAACTCAATAATACAATCAACAACTTAGATTGAACTGACATACATAGAATATATCATCCTTCAACAGGCGAAGAGACTTTCTTCTCAGCAGCAAATGGATCTTTCTCTAAAATAGACAATATGTCATGCCAAAAAGGAACTCTAAGCAAATACAGAAAAGTAAGGATACTACCCTGCATTCTATCAGATCATAATGGAACGAAATTAGAAATCAATGATAAAAATAGAAGCTACTCCTATACCTGGAGACTAAATAATATGCTAGAGAATGAACAATGGGTTGCAGAAAATATCAAAGAGGAGAGTTAAAAATTGTTAGAGGTAAATGAGGACACAGATACAACATATCAAAATATCTGGGATACTATGAAGGCATTACTAAGAGGAAAGTTCATTGCATGGAGTTCATTTCTTAAAAAAAGAAAAAGTCAAATGACCTAACATTACATCTCAAAGCCCTTGGGAAAACAATTAATCAACACCAAAAGCAGTAAAGGACAGAAAATAATTAAAATCAGAGCTGAGATCAATGAAATTGGAACAAAAGAAGCAAATAAAAATAGACAAAGTGACTGGTAATGGTACCACCATTTGACCCAGCTATCCCACTCCCTGGTCTATACCTAAAGAACTTAAAAACAGAATACTGCAGAGACACAGTCACAATGTTTTAGCAGCACAATTCACAAGAGGTAAACTGTGGATCCAACATAGATGGCCTTCAGTGGATGAATGGATAAAGAAAACGTGGCATTTGTACACAATTGAATATTACTCAGCAATAAAAGAAAATAAAATCATGGCATTTGTGGGTAAATGAATGGCATTGGAGAAGATAATGGTAAGTTAGCCAAACCCAAAATAACAAATGCTGAATGTTTTCTCTGATATAAGGAGGCTGACTCATATTGGGGTAGGGAGAAGGAGCATGGGAGGAATAGATGAATTCTATTTTGGGCAGAGTGGTGGGAGAAATAGGGAGAGAAAAGGGATTAGTCAGGATGGTGGAATATAATAGACATCATTATCCAAAGTACACATATGAACACATGAATTGATGTCAACATACTTTATATACTGAGATTTGAAAAATTCTGCTGTATATGTGTAATAAGAATTGTAATATATTCCCCTGCCATATATTTTTCATTTTTTAAAAAATTTTTAAATAAAAAGTTGGCTCTTTGAAAAACAAATACATTTGATAAAAACCTTATCCATGCTACTGTAGAGAAGAAGAGAAATACGCCAATTACGAAAATCCATGATGAAAAAGGAAATATCACCATGAACATTAGAGAAATACAGAAGATAATTAGAAATTATTTTGAAAATTTGTACTGCAATAAAACAGAAAATATTGAAGTCATCAAAAAATGTCTAGAATCATGTGACTTACCCAAACTGAGTAAGTTAAACAGATCATTTTCAAGCAATGAAATAGAAGACACCATCAAAAGCCTACCAACCAAAAAAAAAAAAAAACCAGTTTGTATACAAGACCTTCAAAGAAGAACTAACACCAACACTCTTCAAATTATTCTATGAAATATAAAAAGAGGGAGCACTTCAAAACTCACTCTATAAGGCCAATATCTCCTTCATTCTAAAATCAAACAAACACAGAAAAGAAAGTGTACTTCAGACCAATACCTCTAAAAAGCAGAAGCAAAAATTCTGAATAAAATTCTGGCAAATCAAATACAAAGACATATCAAAAAGATGGTTCATCATGATCAAGTGCAATTCATCTCAGGGATGCAAGGTTGGTTCAACAAACAGAAATGAATAAATGTAATTCAGCACATCAGCAGATTTAAAGATAAGAACCTTATGATCATCTCAACAAATGCCAAAAAAGCATTTGACAAAATACAGCATCCCTTCATGTTCAAAACACTAGAAAAACTAGGGATAACAGGAACTTCTCTCAACATGTTAAAGGCTATCTATGCCGTGCCTCAGGCCAACATCATTCTAAATGGAGAAAAACTGAAGGCATTCCCTCTATAATCGGAAACAAGACAGGATGCCCTCTCTCACAATTCTATTCAATATAGTTCTTGAAACACTGGCCAGAGCAAGTAGACAGATGAAAGAAATTAAATGAATAAGTAGAGGAAAAGATGAACCTAACCTAGCACTATTTGTTGATGATATGATTCTGTACCTAGAAGACTCAAAAAACTCCAGTAGAAAACTTCTAGAACTAGAATTCAGCAAAGTAGCAGGATATAAAATCAACACCCATAAATAAAAGACATTTCTGTATATCAGTGACAAATCCTCTGAGAGAGAAATGAGAAAAACTACCCCATTCACAATATCCTCAATAAAAATGATACTTGGGAATCAATAAGAGGTGAAGGATCTATACAATGAAAACTATGAAACACTAAAGAGAAATCAAAGACCTTAGAAGATGGAAAGATATAACTTGATCTTGAATAGGCAGAATCAATATTATCAAAATGGCCCTACTACCAAAAGCACTCTACAGATTTAATGCAATTCTGATCAAAATCCCAATGACATTCCTCATAGAAATAGAAGAGCAATCATGAAATTTATCTGGAAAAATAAGAGACTTAGAATAGCTAGAGCAATCCTTAGCAGGAAAAGGGAGGCAGGTGGATATTGCTAAACCAGACCTTAAACTATACTACAGAGCCACAGAAACAAAAACAGCATTGTTCCGGCATCAAAAAAGGCTGGTAGACCAATAGCACAGAATAGAGGACACACAGACCAACCCACAAAACCACAATTATCTTATTTTAGACAAAGGTGCTAAAAATATGCAGTGGAAAAAAGAGAGCATCTTCAACAAATGGTGCTGGGGAAACTGGAAATCCATATGCAGCAAAATAAAATTGAATCCCTCTCTCTCACCATGCATAAAAGTTAACTCAAAATGGATCAAGGATCTAGGAATTAAACCAGAGACTCTCCAAATAGAAGATAAAGTAGGCCTTATCTCCATCATGTGGGATTAGGCTACAGCTTCCTTAATAACACTCCTATAGCACAGGAATTAAAATAAAGAATCAACACATGTGATTGATTGAAAGTAAAAATTTTTATCAAAAAAACCTCAATAGAATAGAGAGCCTACTTTCTGCGAGCAATTTTTACCCCTCATACATCAGATAGAGCACTAATATCTAGGGTATATAAAGAACTCAAACGTCTCGACACCAAAAAATAATCCAATCAATAAATGGACCAAGAACCTGAAAAAACACTTCTGAGAAGAGGATATACAATCAATCAACAATTATATAAAAATGTTTATCATCTCTAGCAATCAGACAAATTCAAATTAAAACGACTCTAAGATACCACTCACTCCAGTCAAAAGGGCAGATATTATGAATAGAAAAAACAATAAGTGTTGGTGAGGATGTGGGGGAAAGGTACACTCATACATTGCTGGTGGGACTGCAAATTGGTGCAGCCAATTTGGAAATCAGTATGGAGATTCCTTGGAAATCTGGGAATGGAACCACCATTTGACCTAACTATTTCTCTTCTCGGACTATACCAAGAAACAAAAAGAGCACACTACAGGGACACAGCCAGGTCAATGTTTATAGCAGCACAATTCACAATAGCTAATCTATGGAGTCAACTTAGATGTCCTTCAGTGAATGACTGGATAAAATAAAATGTGGCTTATATACACGATGGAATATTACTCATTATTTAAAAAGAACAAAATCATGGCACTTGCATGTAAATGGATGGAGTTGGAGAAGATAATGCTAAGTGAAGTCAGCCAATCCCCCCACAAAAAATGCCAAACGCTTTCTCTGATATAAGGAGGCTGAATCATAGTGGGTTAGGGAGGGGGAGCATGGGAGGAATAGATGAATTCTAAATAGGGCAGAGGGGTGGAAGGGAAAGAGAAGGCACAGGGGATTAGCAAGGATGATGGAATGTGATGGACATCTTTATACAAAGTTCATGAAAATTTGAAATATGAAAAATTGTGCTCTATGTCAAATAAAGATTGTAATGCATTCCACTGTTGTCATGTATTTAAAAAATAATAAAAACCATAAAAATCATGATCTAAAAAACATCTAGAACAAAGAAAAAAGAGGAAAAAGAAAGAAAGAAAGAAAAGAAAGAAAGAAAAGTAAGAAAGAAAGAAAGAAAGAATGAAAGAAAAGAAAGAAAGACAGAAAGAAAGACAGAAAGAAAGACAGAGAGAAAGACAGAAAGAAAGACAGAAAGAAAGACAGAAAGACAGAAAGAAAGACAGAAAGAAAGACAGAAAGAAAGAAAGACAGAAAGAAAGAAAGAAAGAAAGAAAGACAGAAAGAAAGAAAGAAAGAAAGAAAGAAAGAAAGAAAGAAAGAAAGAAAGAAAGAAAGAAAGAAAGAAAGAAAGACAGAAAGAAAGAAAGAAAGAAACTGAGATAGGATGCATTTGGTGCTACAAACCTGATATATCCAGTGCTTTGGAGGCTGAGGCAGGATGATCACAATTGTGAAGTTTACCCTAGCAACCGAGTGAAACCCTGCCTAAATTTAAAAATAAATAGGCAATAATAATTTTTAAAAATTAAGAAAAAATTAATTTTAATTTTTTTAAATAAAATTTTTAAAAAGACTGAGGATAGTGTTCAGTAATAGGACACCCTGGTTTTAATCCCCAGTTTCACAAAAAGAAAAAAAGAATGAAAAAAAGTCCTATTCAAAGTTACAGAAAAAATATTTTTAAATTTATACATTGTATATATGAAAATAAAAATTCTATTCCTCAAATGACTCCATTAAAGAGAACAAGTAGAAGTGACAGATGAAAGAAACCAATTGCCTCACCTTTAACCAAACTCTTCTAAGAAAGGAGAACAGAGACTACAAGAGAAACGCAGGCAAGAGCCATGAACAGTCCCTTCAAATAGCAGGTATCTAAATGTCCCTTCATCACAAAGCAATCAACGTCTTAAGAAAGGAGGGACTGCACCATAAAGTCACATTGAACAAAAATTGAGACAGTGTTTAAGAACATGTGGGGTTATCATTAAGGTCCACAGAAACAGATGTGGACACTACAGCACCTGTCCATATGGGGACACAGCATGCTCTTCCAGAGCTGAGACCCAGGGCCTGGTGACAGAGGATGTCCATTTGGTAATAGATAAATAATGAACTATGGAAAATAACCATTTCTGGCAATCAGCCACATTTTGTCTGCCATATTGCATACAGTTTGACAAATACTAAAACACCATGTCAGTTTTATATAGCTGTCACATAAATGTCACATTTCACATATAAGCATACTTAAATAGTACATCTGCAGAATTTGAAAAAATACAAATACAGATCAGCACATAACAGACTGAATTACACACCCTGGGTATAGATGATAGGACTCCTCATTATAAAGAAGACGGCTTCCCTCGGGTTCATCTATAATAACACCCCATCAAAATTTCACCATGGTTTCCTTGTAATTGAAGAAGGGACCAAAGCAAACAGTTTGAAAATTCTCCTGGAAGGTTGAATTGATATGAAATTAGCCAGGAATTCTGAACTCTAAGAGCAAAAGCAGGAGCTATCATTACCAGGCACTAATGCATATTATAAAATTATCATATTGCAGTAATTTGAGGACCAAAAAAAACTCACAAAGTAGAAATTTCATAGATGACTCCATATGTATGTAAATGTCATTTTTATTATGAACTGCATTGAAAAGGGCTAGATAAATGCCACCATCTCCAGCAGAAAATTTGATGTGAATGAACAAGACAACCCAACGTGAAGGGAGGAATGGGAACTGGAGGCGCAGAGCACTGGTAGGGCTTGGGTGCAGGACGTGCGTGGTACTGGATTACACTCCAGCATCCCAAAGAACCACATATTGAGTAGGATTATGTTTCAAAATTATACCAGAATAGGAGGCTCCTGGATTCCCTTCACACATGGATACACCAAATAAACACCTACTTCTGTTTTGAGTCCCTTTTAAATAAAGTTATAATGGACGGAGAGACGTATGCATTGGACCACTCAGAAAATCTCTACCATCGAAAGGGCAGAAAAAGTTGGGGGACACGTGGGCATTAGTCCTTCCTTAAGCCATGTGCCACATAATTGGGACAGAATACCCTAATCCAATGGCACCCAGAGTAGAGGAAAACTGATTGGCGTCACAAATGGAGCACATGGGACACGAAGTGACTTGTAGCTGGAAACAGAATTTGTCTGGTGCTCATAGAAGAAAGAGCTGGATATACACAAGTATCAGGGTTAGAGAAAGGGAGAGATTTTCAATGGCTGTGGAGAGTCATGAGATTTATCCATGGGACAATGGCAGAAGGGGAGTGAGATCAAGGGTCCCAGATTATCCCTACAAGGGATTTGCAGCATGATGTGCAAACTGTGGTTACTAACACTTGAGCTCCTCTCTAGCCAGTCCCTAAGGGTAGACAGGACAAATGCAGTCTACCCAGCAGCCCTGCCTGAGCCCTCTCCCCCCTACTTCAGTAATAACTCCAGGCCTGACCATTTCTTTCTGGAAAAAAGATCTCCAGGCACTCAGGGTCCCCATATTTTTCCCATCTCATGGACTCCATCTTAACCCACCAAGTTTTGGGAGCAGTGGCATGTGCATATCTCAGAAAGGAGGGGCTTCACATTAGTGTGCAAGCACTTCCCTGGACTATGATCCCCCCTCCCAGGAGTGAAGCAAAAGCTGTCAAAAGCACAGCTCCCTGTTTCTTTCTGGAATAAGCTCACACCACCTTCTTGCAGTGAGCACAGGCAGCCTGGGTTCTAACCAACTGCATCAGGAATTCAGCCCCCAGCCAAGTAGACAGCTTCTCAGTCTGAGTGCAGCTGGGGGAAAGACTCCTATCAAACAGGCAAAGGAACCAGTCCGCCAATGACATGGATATGGAGAAAGAGACCTGCTCACATGGGGCTAGAATATAAACTCAGTGCAGCCATTTTTGAAAACAGCATGGAGTTATTTAAAAGCTAAGAGTAGGACAACCACTCTGGACGCATTTCCAAAGAAACTTTAATCAGTGTGTTCATAAATGGCTGCATGCCCATCGCTGTTCCAGGATCCAAGGGAGCCAGGACGAGGGAACTTCTGAAGTGGCTTCTGGATAAGGAGACTCCTCCCAGCTGCAGGGCCATCACCTACTTCCCTGAGAAACTACTTCCCCTAAATGCACCTGCTCATAGGTCAACAGGTGGCTGATATGCACCAGACGCTCAGGAGACCTCAGATGTGCCAGGTGTGGGATCCTCCAGTCAGGCAGAGCCAAACCAGGACCAGGAAAATATCACAGAGGGCATGAGACCCCTGGGACATGCAGTCCACATAAGGAAACCTCAGCCCAAAGACATTCTGACAAGGTGTCTGGCCTGACAGAGTAAGGGAGAATACACATGCACAAATACACACACACACACACACACACACACACACACACACACAAACTCACACATTTTTTCAAATGTCAAGTGGTTTTGGGTGTACTTTTCTCTAATGTGAAATGCTCATAAACAGAAAACAAAACCTTTGCTTCTTATTTTATTACAGTGGAAACAGGGGACTGGAATTCTAGGAATTCATTGATACATGTGTACAGGTTTTGTCTGGGAGACGGGGTTCTGGATCTAACATTTTCCTTCCCTTACATTTAGAACATTCAGGGGCCCCAGGCAGGAGGGCCATACCTGTAATACCAGCCACTGAGGAAGCTGAGGTATAAGTTCAAGATCAGACTCAGCATCTCAGCATCTGTCAGGAGATAAATGATAGAAAGTATGAGGGATGTAGCTCTGTGGGAAAGGACCTCTGCATTCTATCCACTATGCTTTCCATGCCCCCCAAAAGAATTAAAACCTCAGGGGTAAGAAAACCTGAGATCTCTGCAGATCCCAGCCCATTTTGGTAGGAAAAGGGCCCATGAACTGGTGATTCTCATGGTCCCAACACTCTGAAATCCACCACAGAAGAAATTCAGGGAGAAGACTTGAGCTGCCAATTTGTACAGGAGATACCCATGTGTTTAATAATAAAAATAAAAGAAACCCAAGAAATGTAAAATAAAATCCTATCAGAGACAAAATTAAATAGTATCAATGATGATAGGAAACAAAAGAATTCTAATAAACTGAAAGAGTTTAAGTGCTTCTTAACTATTTGTAGAAACTGTTTTGCTAATGAAGACACATGATAGACCCCCGCCGCAGGGACTTGCTGCAATCAGTTCATAGGACCAGGATAATACATTACTAGTCATTGGATATTCAGCTTAAAAATAGTATAAAATACTATGAGTCAGTTTTACAGGGTGCCATATGGATGAGGTATTACGTGTAACTATTATGCACTAACAAACAATCCAGCATGCTTTACTTTTAATGGAAGCACCCAGTCCTAAAATTCATCCAAAAAGTTAAATATTCTTTGAGGAGTCTTTGTCTGGTTTCGGAATCAGGGTGATATTGGCCTCATAGAATGAATTTGGAAGAGCTCCCTCTTTTTCTATTTCCTGAAATAACTTGAAAAGTATTGGTATTAATTCTTCTTTAAAGGTTTTGTAAAACTCCGCTGTATACCCATTCGGTCCTGGGCTTTTCTTGGTTGGTAGTCTTTTGATGGCTTCTTCAATTTCATCCATTGATATTGGTCTGTTCAAATTGTGTGTATCCTCCTGACTCAGTCTGGGCAAATCATATGACTTAAGAAATTTATCGATGTCTTCACTATCTTCTATTTTATTGGAATATAGGTTTTCAAAATAATTTCTAATTGTCTTCTGTATTTCTGTAGCATCTGTTGTGATATTGCCTTTTTCATCCCGTATGTTAGTAATTTGAGTTCTCTCTCTTCTTCTCTTTGTTAGCATGGCTAAAGGTCTGTCGATCTTATTTATTTTTTCAAAGAACCAACTTTTAGTTTTGTTAATTTTTTCAATAGTTTCTTTTGTTTCAATTTCATTAATTTCCGCTCTGATTTTAATTATTTCTTGCCTTCTGCTACATTTCTACAGACCAATATCTCTAATGAACCTAGATGCAAAAATCCTCAATAAAATTCTGGCGAATCGAATACAAAAACACATCAAAAAAATTGTGCACCATGATCAAGTAGGATTCATCCCTGGTATGCAAGGCTGGTTCAATATACGGAAATCAATAAATGTTATTCACCACATCAATAGACTTAAAGATAAGAACCATATGATCATCTCAATAGACGCAGAGAAAGCATTCGACAAAGTACAGCATCCCTTTATGTTCAAAACACTTGAAAAACTAGGGATAACAGGAACGTACCTTGACATTGTAAAAGCTATCTATGCTAAGCCTCAGGCTAGCATCATTCTGAATGGACAAAAGTTGAAGGCATTCTCTCTAAAATCTGGAACAAGACAGGGGTGCCCTCTATCACCACTTCTATTCAATATAGTTCTCGAAACACTGGCCAGAGCAATTAGACAGACGAAAGAAATTAAAGGCATAAAAATAGGAAAAGAAGAACTTAAATTATCACTATTTGCAGATGACATGATTCTATACTTAGAAGACCCAAAAGAGTCTACAAAGAAACTACTAGAACTAATATATGAATTCAGCAAAGTGGCAGGATATAAAATCAACACGCATAAATCAAAGGCATTTCTGTATATCAGCGACAAAACTTCTGAAACGGAAATGAGGAAAAACACTCCATTCACAATATCCTCCAAAAAAATAAAATACTTGGGAATCAACCTAACAAAAGAGGTGAAAGATTTATACAATGAAAACTACAGAACCCTAAAAAGAGAAGTAGAAGAAGATCTTAGAAGATGGAAAAATATACCCTGTTCATGGATAGGCAGAACTAACATTATCAAAATGGCGATATTACCAAAAGTTCTCTATAGGTTTAATGCAATGCCAATCAAAATCCCAATGGCATTTCTTGTAGAAATAGATAAAGCAATCATGAAATTCATATGGAAAAATAAAAGACCCAGAATAGCAAAAGCAATTTTAAGCAGGAAGTGTGAATCAGGCGGTATAGCGATACCAGATTTCAAACTATATTACAGAGCAATAGTGACAAAAACAGCATGGTACTGGTACCAAAACAGACGAGTGGACCAATGGTATAGAATAGAGGACACAGAGACTAATCCACAAAGTTACAACTATCTTATATTTGATAAAGGGGCTAAAAGCATGCAATGGAGGAAGGATAGCATCTTCAACAAATGGTGTTGGGAAAACTGGAAATCCATATGCAAAAAAATGAAACTGAATCCCTTCCTCTCGCCATGCACAAAAGTTAACTCTAAATGGATCAAGGAGCTTGATATCAAATCAGAGACTCTGCGTCTGATAGAAGAAAAAGTTGGCTCTGATCTACACATTGTGGGGTCGGGCTCCAAATTCCTTAATAGGACACCCATAGCACAAGAGTTAATAACAAGAATCAACAAATGGGACTTACTTAAACTAAAAAGTTTTTTCTCGGCAAGAGAAACAATAAGAGAGGTAAATAGGGAGCCTACATCCTGGGAACAAATTTTTACTCCTCACACTTCAGATAGAGCCCTAATATCCAGAGTATACAAAGAACTCAAAAAATTAGACAATAAGATAACAAATAACCCAATCAACAAATGGGCCAAGGATCTGAACAGACACTTCTCAGAGGAGGACATACAATCAATCAACAAGTACATAAAAAAATGCTCACCATCTCTAGCAGTCAGAGAAATGCAAATCAAAACCAGCCTAAGATACCATCTCACTCCAGTAAGATTGGCAGCCACTATGAAGTCAAACAACAAGTGCTGGCGAGGATGTGGAGAAAAGGGTACACTTGTACATTGCTGGTGGGACTGCAAATTGGTGCGGCCAATTTGGAAAGCAGTTTGGAGATTCCTGGGAAAGCTGGGAATGGAACCACCATTTGACCCTGCTATTGCCCTTCTCGGACTATTCCCTGAAGACCTTAAAAGAGCATGCTACAGGGATGCTGCCATATCGATGTTCATAGCAGCACAATTCACAATAGCTACACTGTGGAACCAACCCAGATGTCCTTCAATAGATGAATGGATAAAAAAAATGTGGCATCTATACACAATGGAGTACTATGCAGCAATAAAAAATGACAAAATCATAGAATTTGCAGGGAAATGGATGGCACTAGAGCAGATTATGCTTAGTGAAGCTAGTCAATCCCTAAAAAACAAATACCAAATGTCTTCTTTGATATAATGAGAGCAACTATGAACAGAGCAAGGAGGAAGAGCAGGAAGAAAAGACATTTAACAGAGTCATGAGATGGGAGGGAAAGGGACAGAAAAGGGAAATTGCATGGAAATGAAGGGAGACCCTCATTGCTATACAAAATTACATATAAGAGGTTGTGAGGGGAATGGGAAAATAAACAAGGAGAGTAATGAATTACAGTCGATGGGGTAGAGAGAAAAGAAGGGAGGGGAGGGGAGGGGGGATAGTAGGGGATAGGAAAGGTAGCAGAATACAACAGTTACTAATTGGGCATTATGTAAAATTGTGGATGTATAACCGACGTGATTCTGCAATCTGCATTTGGGGTAAAATTGGGAGTTCATAACCCACTTCAATCTAATGTATGAAATATGATATGTCAAGAGCTTTGTAATGTTGTGAACAACCAATAAAAAAAATAAAAAATTAAAAAAAAAAAGTTAAATATATGTAAACTTAGCCAAGAAACTTTTGAATTATAAGAGAAAAAGAGTTATTACCTAACATGTACATTGTGGAGCTGTACTGTTACAATTATCATCTAGGAATCACGACGTCAATAAAGTCCACCCATAATCCCACATGGATGTGAAAATCCTATACTTAATTGCAACGGAAAAGTCATTATCAATCAAACCCTAACAAGGTCAATCTCAGCAACGTAGCTAGACCCGCGGTCAGAATAAAAACTAAAAACTACCAGGGACATGGCTGAGTGGTAAGGAACTCTTCTGTTAACTACAAAACAAACAAACAAACAAAAAAACTCCACAAAATTAGCTCAGGAATAAGCGAGGTCCCTGTTCACTGCAGCTCCCCTCCTGCAGGAAAAGGGTGTTTGGAGATTGGATTTTTTTTTTTTTTTTTGTACTGGACATTGAACTCATAGGCCCTCAACCACTGTGCCCCATCCCCAGCCCTATTTTGGATTTTATTTAGAGGCAGCATCTCCCTGAGTCTCTAAGAGCCTCAACCACTTGCCTAGGCTGGCCTTGACCTCACAATCCTTCTGCATCAGCCCCCTACCGGCAGCCACTGGGATGACAGGTGTGCGCAATCCCCTGGCTTGCAGTTGATTATTCTCTGGTTCCACCTGTCAATCACCACAGCCCAGGAAGATGCTGGGCAGCCAAGCTCACCTGCCACTTAGGACTGGAACAGGGGCTGAGGCTGCCCAAGGGGATGGGGAGGCTGGAGGGGTCTCCGCCACTGTCACGCTCTCCACCTGGCTGGCCATGGTTACTGAGGGGCCCTGTTTCAAATGGGCTCAGGCCTGTGGACGCAGAAAGCCCCAGGAGTCGGGGTCGGCCAACTCAGGTTCCACCACAGTGGGTCCCACCTGATGGCCTGCCTGACCCACCTCCCTCCCAAGCCTCCCTATCCAGGCACCAGGTGCCACTGCACACTCACCATTTCCTGGTGCCCAGCAGACAAGCCTGCCCTGGGGAGCTTCAGCCCCTGCATGGCAGGTTCAACCAGGATCCCAGGCACCCAGCAAAGCCTGGAGGCCAACTGCACAGACCCCGGAGAAATAAATCCCATCCCGAGCATGGAGGCCCACCCCTTGTTCGCTGGCTGCGCTCAGGATTGGACAGCGCTCAGCACGGGGGCTTCTGATTGGACAGGTCGTCAGTCAGTCTCTGCTCTCCCCAGCCTGAGCCCAGCAAACCTTCTTTTTGAGTGATAGCAGCAAGAAGGAGGCCAGAATGGCAGGGTTTGAGTGCAGCTTTTTTTCTTTTCCTTTTGAGGTCTGAGCATTGGGTTAGGGTTAGGGTGACCAGAATTCTAAGTTCTGTTGGGTTGTGATGTTAGGAAATTGAAGTCATTTCTTGAAAGTTTCACCACCTGGGCCTCCTCCTATAATAAGACCACCCAGAGCGTCTTCGAGGTGCTGACTTGTCCTCTGTTCATCTGTGCAAAATTCTCCAAGCATAACTGGCCTTTTGCTCTGTGGGAACTGTCCAGTTCATGAAGGCCAGCGCTGGTGGAGGCTCATGGTGGTGGTGGGGGGGCACACCCCCTGGAGGAGGTTTCCACCAGGTTGGCAGTATGAGAGCTTATGTTTCTCCAGATGTGTTGAATCTGTATCTGGAGCCCACATTGAGTTGGAGGCAGAATAAGGAGATCAGCACAGAAGAGACACCCAGAGCGCAGACCTGGGTAAACCCCAGCTGCACCCAGGCTCCCTCTCCCTCTGGCCACTGAGGGTTGAATTCAGAGGCCTCGACCTCTGAGCCCCTTACCCAGCCCTAGCTTGAAGTTTAGAGACAGGGTCTCATTTAGTTGCTTAGCACCTTGCTTTTGCTGAAGCTGGCTTTCAATTAGCCATCCTCCTGCCTCAGCCTCCCTAGACGCTGCAATGACCGGCTTGTGACACTTTTTTTTTCTTTTTTTCTTTTTGAGATAAATACCTGCGGTGGCCACAGAATAAAAGCCTTGTTCAAATCAAGGCCACCCTGGGTGCTCTCCCTGGTTCCCACCAGTCCCCTGAATCCCAGGCAATGGGATCTTGCCTCCTCCAAAAACCAGAGACACCCTGCCCAGGTGTGCATCTTTATATCAGCTGAATACTCTGCATTTGACAAAAAGAAAAGAAAAGAAAAGAAAAGAAAAAAGACAGGCCCTACCTGCTTGTCTTGATACAAACAAAGCCAATGTGTTTCCAAAAAGAGCTCTGGTCTTGTCCCCCCAATTCAGTGGTGAAAAAAGTCACATAATACAGAGAAGACTTCTCGTTAAGGGGGGATCCATGATCTGTCTATTAATGAAAAACAATTTGGGTTTGATTGAGAGTCTAGGAAAGCCAATTCCAGGTTTTCCTAATTTGATAAAAAAAACTCCATAGATTCCAATGCACCCTGCTACTCTCTGCCTTAATTAATCATGGAGGCCTCAAGGTTACCTACCCCCTAGGACCCCAGCTCCTGCACATAAAAGCAGGAGGGATCCTTTTTTCCTCATACAGCATCCTGTAACTCCACCTTCCCTTCTGACTCCAACACCTTTGGCAGTATCCAATGGGGGAGCGATTTAGAAAATTCTGTAATATACGTAAAGACATTTCCTCATCTGAGTGTGATGCTATCAATTTGGTCCTATTGTCCTGTTTAGTATGTTTTATGTTTTTCTATTTTGTTGGTTCTTCTTAGTTATACATGACCAGAGAATCCATTTTGGTAAAATTATCCAAGCATAAAATATACCTTATTCTCCTTAGGACCCCATTCATGTGGGTGAGTATGATTGTTACTGTATTCTGGATAAATACCATTTTGACTTGAGTGAAAGAGAATCTCAGGGCAGTTTTAATTTGCCTTTTCCTAATTGCTAGATACATTGCCTCTTCAATATTTAATTTTTAAAATATATTTTATAATTGGAGTTGGACCCAATACCTTTAATCTATCCATTTATTTTTTTGTGGTCCTGAGGATGGAACTCAGTACCTTGAACGTGCTAGGTCAGCACTCTATAGATGAGCCCCAGTCCCAGCCCCCATTTTCAGTATTTTTTACTTTTGTTTCTCAGTAACAACAGACTACGTCTTTGGGGAACCAGTTTTGCTGCATTTGTGAATTGGGAACATTTCTTTTGAAGAAAGACTGAGAAGGTCAAGGCACATGCTCAGGATTCCAGGGATGAGCAGTACACAGTTGTCTTGCCCAGGATGAGGAGAAGATTATGTGGCTGAGAAGAGGGAAAGAACTGGGATCACTATTGGGCCAGAAACTCTCTTTCCCCCATGAGGGAAATTATTCTTGCTGTTAGTTTTCTTAACCCAAATGAGAGATTTTCCTAAGCTACCAGTGCCACTAGATATAATTCCCTGGATAAAGCTCAGATTTGTCTTGAGAGGCAAGGAAAAGTGAATAACCATCCCAGTGGTTCCAATACCAACAAGCTAGACATTGGGCTCCTTGGGGGCAAAACACTGGGGTTTACCCAATAATTAACAATCTAACAGCACCCGACACCCAATTAATGGGGGACGGAGAATTGGATAAGTGAGTGTGGGGGTCTATAGGTGGCCACCTGCAGGAGCATGCCTCTGGGGTGCATTCCTTGCATCTGGGAGGTTTTTCAACACCAATCAGATAAACAAAGTGGTGAGAACACTGGCAAAACCCTCTGCAATATTCTAGCCAGGAAAATTCATAAGAACTTTAAAAGCATCTTAATGTTTACCCTCAGTCAAATGTGCCTCAATCCAAATGAAACCATTTGAAAAGAGTTGTCAACATGAAAAGTTTCTGAAATCTGCTGGTTTGTGGATCACTGCAAATCCATATTATTCCATGGCTAAATACATAAGTAAAAATAGAAATCTAATAATGAGTATTTTCTTAAAACTACTCTCCTGAAAACACTGCCCTATTTGCTTTGACAACTAAATGATCATTTAATTATTCCTCTAGCAACACTTGAGGTCTATAAAGAACAATGGAACACGTCTGGTTGTGGAAGAAATGCTGGGATACCAAGAAGAAAGTTACTCTGAACCTCAAAGGAAAAGAAGTCATAAATCACCACAATGCAGGATTGCCCACAAAAACTTGAAATTAAAAACAAGGGACTGGGGTTGTGGCTCAGTGACAGAGATCCTGTCTAGCTCGTGTGAGGCACTGGGTTCAATCCTCAGCACCACATTAAATAGAAATATGTAAAATAAAGATATACTGTCCAACTAAAAACTATTTTTAAAAATGAACATGAATTTAAAAAAAAATAAAGCAACACCCTGCAATGCAGCATTTCTCCTAGAACAGCTTCCTGGACCCCCAAATACAAGCATGATATGAGAAATCTTAGAAAAATGGGTGAGAAATTACAGAACTCTGCTCTGGCCCCATCTCTAGTCCAGCCCCACTTAAATGTCCCTCTCCAAATAGCAACACCTCAGACCACGTATTTGCTGTCTCTCCCTTTCGGGCTTCCTCACATTTTTTCCCTTTTTTTCTTCTTGTGGTGCTGGGGATTGAACCTGGGACCTTGTGCATGTATAGCAAGCACACAACCGACTTCACTGCATCCCCAGCTCCTCATTTTTTTTTCCTGAATGTGGATCTGTTTTCTAAATGGGACTGTCCATGCGCCGGACAAATGAAGTTCTTTTCTGCCATGAAAACCAAAAAACCTACTTTTTCTGAGCTGATGTCTCTCTCTCTCCCTGTAATCCCTTCCCATCACAGAACCTCTCACAGCCAGAGTAAGACTTGAGCTTTGGAATTGTGTGGGGTTTTTATTGTTTGGGGTGTGATATCACATACATCACTGGAGGGAGGTAACCAGCAGCTATGCATTTGTTTAATAAGCAAAGGACAAGGTTTGGTAGCACATGTCTGTAAGGCCAGGCATTTAGAAGGCTTCTGCAGGAGGATCTCAAGTCTGAGGCCACAGTTAGCCTGTTAGCAAGACCCTGCCTCAATATCAAATATTCAAAGTTCTGATATTGGGTGAGTCTTCATGAACAATGAAGGGTCAGAATTCCTGTTTCCACAGTCTCCCCTTAGGATGCTGTGTGTAGGTGTGTGACTGTTACCTTCCAACTGGACTTAGAAAAGTTGCTGGTGTCCACCTATATTAATAAATAGATCAAATGAAGAGAGTAAATAAGTAAAGCAATAAAAAATCTGACATTGTTGCTAGTTGTGATCCCAGAGATACAAAGGTTATGTTGTGTTTCTTGGCTCTTGTGTTCTTTCAAGAGTGGATTTTAGATAATACATAAAATGTAATCAAAGTAGAGCAAAGCTTATTGGCCCAGAAATCACTATCAAGAAAGAGGGAGGAAAACAGTGAGTCTTCTCTGACATCTTTAGGCCTCACACCCCTTTGATCCTCAGGTTTATGGGAGATGCTGTGGGTTACTCCAGAATTCTGCCCATGGACCAATTCCTACTCTTAACTGGCAGTAGGATCACATTGTGTTTGTAGGTTCCTACTCCACATGGTCTTGTGGAGAGACACCAAAGCAAAACCCAAGTGTGTGTGTGTGTGTGTGTGTGTGTGTGTGTGTCTTTCTGAATTTTACTATAATAAAAATTTTATTAGGGCAAGTGTTATGAAGACAAACAACAACAAGTGTTGGTGAGGATGTGGGGAAAATGTACAGTCATACACTGCTTGTGGGACTGGTAATTGGTGCAGCCAATATGGAAAGCAGTATGGAGATTCCTTGGAAATCTGAGAATGGAACCACCATTTTACCAGATATCCTGTGGAGCCAACCTAGAGGCCTTTCAGTGGATGAATAGATAAAAAAGTATGCATTATATATACACAATGGAATTTTTTTCAGCACTAAAAGAATAAAATCTTGTGTGTGTGGGAGATTATGGTCTTGTTCTCTTGGTTTCTGACATGTAGGAAATAGAGTTTTTCTGAGATTTTCACCAGTATCTTTGCCTTTGTCAAAGGGGTATTGCAACTTACTTCTGTTTCTTGCTGTCTAACTTTTGTGGTTTTCCAATATGAGGTATGAGGTAGAAGTGGATTTTACATGTATATTTTTAATGGAGGAGTTCACTAATTACTATTAGAAGCATCAGATGAGCTCAGAACAATAATAAAATTTAATATCATCAGTTATTTATGTGCATAAGAAAATAAGTAGCAAACATAAAATTAAAGACAGTTCTAATGACCATAATATCAAAAACAAAATACTTGGGAATTTTTCAAGAAATGTAGACACTTGAACATTTAACATGGCTTGTTTCTAGAAAAATATAACATTATCTCTAAGTCACCTTCTTTTTTGTGGTGACCTTAACTCATAGAAAAAAGATAGGAATTAAAAATTTCCCCCTGTGATCCTGATGACAGGACTTGGTCTAGCAGTGAGCTCTATCATCATCCCATTCTTATTTTTCTTTGAGATGTGGTCTTGCCAAGTTAGTGAGGCTAGACTCAAAGTTGTGAGCCTCAAGGCTTGACTTCCAGGGCAGCCTAGGTTACATGCATGTGCCATCACAACCCTGGGAGGGATTAGCCTTTTTTGTTTTCTTTAGTTGTAGTGGACAGAGTACCTTTATTTAATATATTTATTTTTATGTGGTGCTGAGGATTGGACCCAGTGCCTCACATGTGCTAGGCAGGCGCTCTACCCCTGAGCCCCAGCCCCAGGGATTAAATTCTTGACTTTAATATTACAGGTTGGCTCAGGATAATATCTAGGTTTGCAAACATTAATAATGTCCCCATTTTGTGAGTAGAAGGTAGAGGCCACAATGAAAGAAAATGTCTATCATTATCCTTGGAAGAGGAAAATCAACTGTGGGTTCACCTGCAACTTAGTATTTGAGGATTGCCCAGATATTAAAAATATAAACAAAAGAGACATGAGGTCAAGGCTCTTAGGCAGGGGACTAGGTATTTCAAATTCTGAGGCATCAGACTGAGAAATACAATGCTAATGTAGCTGGGTATGGAGAATAGGGTCTCTCACATTTAACTGTAGGATCACAGATGATATATAAGAAAACAAACCATTTACTGGGTACATTTTAAAAAGATGATCATGGGTAGGACTTGGTCAGAAGTCATCATTATCACACTCCACCCACATGCCCACACACATTACTTCCCTTTTACCTCTTCCCCACTTTAGCAGTCAAGTCAACATCCACTCCACAAGATGCATCCTTGCATGAAGAGAGAGGACTGAGCCACAGTACCCTGGGGATCACAATGGGCACTTCTTTGCCTAGCTTATGGCAGAAACTAGCAAAGGAATGGCAGAGTTCAGGAACATCTTTGTCTCTTTTCTCTCACAAATAACTAGAGATTTCAATTATAAATTGACGGATGAAGTGAACTTGGGAGTATTGGGCCAAATATTTGCAACACTAAAAATATAAATGTTCAGCAGCCTAATGTGTTATTTCTTTTTTATCTTTTTGTTTTTAATGCTGTGGATTGAGCCCAGGGGCACTCAGCCTCTCAGCAACATTCCTGATATTTTTTTGTAATTTAGTTAGAGACAGGGTTTCACTGAATTGCTTAGTTCTTTCTCAAGTTTTTGAAGCTGGCTTTGTATCAGCCTCCAGAGACACTGGGATTACAGTCATGCACCACCACACCTGGCTAAGGTTTTATTTTATTTTTTGCACAAGAGCAGTTTTTCATGTAATATAACCTACTGAATGCTCTCAAAATATTGCACTTTGTGAAAAATTCAAAGAGAGAGCTTATTAACTTTATATTAACAAACTTAAAGAATGTTTTTCTTATGCCTTGGCTACTTTTCACTTGATAAAATCAGGTTAGGACATAGTTTTCTAGTTTCTTTATTCTCTTTTTTTTTAGGGGGAGGTATACTAGGGATAGGTCCCAGTATCACTCAACCACAAAGCCACTTCCCCAGTCATGTTTAATTTTTTTTAAGAAACAGAGTCTCACTGAGTTGTATAGTTCCCTATTAATTTGCTGAGTCTGTCTTTGAACTCGTGGATTTCCTGCCTCAGCCTTTGAAGCCATTGAGATTGCAGGTATTATTCCCCACTCCCAGCTTCTTCATTCTTTTGTAGTTGTTGCTTTCTTTTGTTACATAAATTCAAGTTGAATAACAGTATGTTTAACAATACAAACACAGAGAAAAGCCAGTGATGTAGGTAAGCAATTGAACATATCCACCAGAAAGTACATTATATATTCACCATGGTGTATTACTCAGCCATCAATACAAACTCCTCTAATGGTCAGCAAAATAGATGGAATTGGATGATGTCATGCTAAGGGAAGAAATACACAATAGTGTCACATCTCATATGTTAACTAATATCATGTGCAAGTACAATAGTGGTTAGTATGGCTGAGGAGTGTGTGGGGGCATCAAGGGCAGAAGAGGGTGTTTGGATATTATGAATACATGTATCTGCATATATAAAAACATCACACTGAATCCCATTAGTATGTGCAATTGTTATGTGATGATAAAACCCATCATCTCTCATAATTATCCATTTTGCACTAAGAATAGAATCCTTCTGTCTTTTGTAATTTCCAGTATATGATGCAATATTATTGATGATGCTCCCTGATAACAACCCGGCTCTTCCTACACATTCATTCTATTTTTTGCCAGGCTCTGAACATAAAGTATACAATGTATTTCTGCATCTGGATCATCTCACTTAGCCTAAATTCCTCCAGCTTGTCTGTGTTATTGGAGAATATTCTTTTGTTTCTGGGGTTTGGACCCAGGGTTGCCTTACCAGTGACAGAGATCCACCATTATTTTCTTTTTCAGTTTTAAGACAGAATGTTACCAAACTACTAAGGCTAGCCTTCAAATTTTGGCAACACTGCCATATACATCATCCTTATTTTAAAGTTGAGCAATAAGTGAGGTGTGGAGGCACAATTCTTTTGTCATGCTAGGGACTCGATAGGTTGAGGGAGGAAAATCATGATCTTGGAGCCAGCTTCACATCTTGGTGACACCCACTGCACCTTAAAAGACCTTGTCTCAAAATATTTTTTTAAAAATTGAAAAGGTTATATATGTATGTTGATACATTTGTGTGTAAACACGATGATAAATCTCTCTATTGCTATTATCTGTAATATACCATAGGTTCTTCTTCCTGAGTTACTCTTCGGAAATTTAGGTTGTGATAGTATTGCAGTTAACTTGGGAGGGCAGATATTCCTAAAGATGGATTTTATTTTCTTCAATTGTTGAAGTCGTTAATGGCAGCTGTCCATTTGAGTGGATTGAGATACCCAGAGAATTTGTGTGGACGATCTCTGCAGGTGTCTATGAGTGTGCTTCCAGAAGGCAGAGTCAGAAAGCATGGGAAATCCCTGTAATGAACATTTATATTGGTGTTCAATAGGTTTGATTTGAAAAAAAGCAAGAGAAGCAGTCACTCACTTATGCTCCAAGCTTCTTGAAGTCCCCTTTGGGGACTTAAACCTTTGGCTCTACCGGGGTCATTTAAAAATTTTTTGTTTGTTTTAATTAGTTATCCATGACAGTAGAAAGCATTTATATACTTTGATATATCATACATAGATGAGATACAATTTCTCATTTTTCTGATTATACATATTGTAGAATCACATGGGTCACACAGTCATATACATACATAAAGTAATATTGTCTGTTTCATTCTCTTTCTTATCCCCACATCCCCTGCCTTCCCCTCCTTTCATTTTTCTCTACCTAATGTAAGTTAATGCTATTCTTTTTTTTCTGTTGCATTACAATACTTAATACACATATATACCAGAGTTTTGTATGATTTTATGTAACGTTATGTTGACACCCCATTCAAGTCTTCATACATGTACTTTGGATGATGTTGTCCATTATATTCTACCATCCCTGCTAATCCCTATCCCCTTCCCTTTTCTTCCCACCCTTATGCCTTATCTAGAATTTATTTATTCCTTCTATGCTTCCCCTACATACTCCAGTATGAGTCAGCCCTCTTATGTCAGGGAAATATTCAGCATTTGTTTTTAGAGGGGGGGCATTGGTAGCTTCACTTAACATTATTTTCTCTAACTCCATCCATTTGCATGCAAATGCCATGATTTTATTCTTTTATTGCTGAGTAAAATTCCATTGTGTATATATGTCACATTTTTTATCTATTCATCCACTGAAGGGCATCTGTATTGGCTCCATATTTTAGGTATTGTGAGTTGTGGTGCCATAAACATTTATCTGGCTGTGTCCCTATTGTATGTTATTTGTATACCTTTATGCTTAGACTGCGGAGAGGGATAGGTGGGTCAAATTGAGGTTTTATTTCCATATTTCCAAGGAATCTCCATACTACTTTCCAAATTGGCTGCACCAATTTGCAGTCCCACCAGCAGTGTATGAGTGTACCTTTTCCCCACATCCTCACCAACACTTATTGTTGTTTCTTTTCTTAATTGCTGCCATTCTGGTGAAGTTAGATGAAATCTTAGAGTACTTTTGATTTGCATTTCTCTGATTCCTAAAGATGATGAGCATTTTTAATATATTTATTGATTGTATATCCTCTCCTGAGAAGTATCTGTTCAGGTCATTAGCCCACTTGTTGACCAGGTTATTCGTTTTTTTATCTACCAGGATCATTTAAGTCCTCTATCCTGGACCACAACTGCTTCATTTGCTTCCTCATATTGTGAAGCTTCCAGCTTCTTGGACTGAGCTGTTACCAGTTTCCCAGTGTTGCCATCCTGTAGGCAAACATTTGGTGAGTATTACTCTCATGATTATGTGAGTAAATATAATAAGCTCCCATCTGTATACACATGTACATTTTGTGTGTATTCTATTTTTCTGAAGAATCCTAAATATACAGGCATATTCTCAAGGTCTATGTCATATTGCATCTCTAGTTATAATTTTTTGAAAAAACCATTTATAGATTTTTTAATGTCTATTCAAATTTATATTCCTGGCAAGGATGTCCAAATGTTTCCTTTTCTGCATATCCACTGCAGTATGTGTTACCTACCAACATTTTGAGGATTGAGCCCACAAGAGTGTGGTTATATCTCATTGTGATATAACCTGAAAGCATAAAAATTCCAGAAGAAAATGAGAATTTTTTTGCCATTGGTGTTGGCAATGGTTTTAGATAGAATATGCAGAGACTAGGCAAGAAAAAACAGCTGAGACTATATAAAGCTAAAAATGCTTCTATACAGCAAAGGAATCAATCAATAAATGTAAAAGTAGACTGGGTTAAAAAAAAACGTTTCTAGCCCCATGTCTGAAAAAGCTCAACATGCAAAATATAAGAAACTTACACAACTCACCAAAATTTAATATAAACCCCTCATAACCTAATTTAAATATGGTAAAATACGTAGATTCTGCCCTAAAAATTAAACAAGTGTGTAAAGACATATGAAAGTTACTCAAGATCACATATTAGGCTACATGAACTGATAATTTAGCTTTTCTGCTTCATTTTTCTCACAGGAGTATGGGTGCACACTCTCCATCTTTCACGGGGCATCTCGAGATTAGTTAGCAAAATGCCAGGTTCTCATTTTCCCACATTATGCTTTCTCATTATTCCATCTTAATTGCCAAGAAAATATCAAGTCTGGAAAACAACAAAATGTAGATAAATTGCTAGATAATCATCAATTTTGAAAATTACTTCAGAAATCAATAAATACATTACTAGACCCAGATGTGAAGAAATATAAAATAGACCTACAAATCAACATTTAACTTTACAGCTGCTCAAAAAATAGTTGCAGTTATGCTGATATGGGAACACATGCCATTAGTCTTCACTACTTCAAGGCCACAGCAGGAGGAAGATTTAGGCTAAGGAATGTGAGGCCAACCTGGCAACCAGCTCTAAAAATTGACCCACTAAAAAAACTAAACTGTAATAACATTTTTAAAAGGTGCCTTCACAGGTGATTTCTATGAAACATGTAATAAGAAATCAGTAACAATAATTCATGATCACGTCTAAATGTAGAAGAAACCTGAATAATTCTGTAAGAACAGAATTACCAGATAACACAGCATAAGAATAGAAATTGCAGACCATCTTCCTATTGATGTTGACCCAGATATTCAAAACCCCTAGCAAACTGAGAACAACAACAAAAAGTATTATTGGACTTCATGACCAAGAGAGACATTGTCATATGGTAAGTTTCCAAAAATCATTTTGATAGAGAAAAGCTTTTGACAAATCACTTACCAAATTACTGTAAAACCTATGGCCAATTACAACAAGGGGAAAATTTTTTTATATCCACTTAAGGGAAGCTATGAAATATTTTCATACTTAAAGGTGTGAACTGAAGTTTTTATCAATTTATTTTTAGAAAAAGAAAAAATGTATGCTTTTCTAACTTCTAAATATGGTTTGAGAATATTAAAAGGGATTTTATACATCAAAAATCAAATAGCATATGCAGATGATACTATTATTTCTATAATGTTTCTAAGCAATATCCATGAACTAATGAAACATAAGAATTAGTTCAATAATGTCATGGGTAAAATGCTCAACATTAAATCATTTAAATTATATACAGTAGCAATGAGCAGTGTTAAAATCGAGGCACAACCCATTCACAAATATAGGGATAATAATCTAAATAATAGTATTATCAAAATAACTGTTCATTGCAAAGTAAAAAGTAAAGGTGAAAGTGAAATGCAAAAAAGATCATGGAAACAAAATGTGAAAACTGTTAATATTCAATGATTAAAAGTTTGATTTTGGGTTTTAAGGGTCGATAGGCTTCCTCCAGACTAGTGCATGGGGTGGGGCCAGGCTTCCTCCTCTGGTCTGGCCTGGCACAATTCCGGGTTTCCTCCTTGGATCTGATATGTATTCTATATATGTGAGTTAAGTTATTAATTGAGTTATTGAGCTCCATAGTTTCTTTATTCAACTTTTGTTTGGAATATCTATCCAGTGGTGAGAGAGGTGTGTTAAAGTCACCCCAGATCACGTTGTGGTAAATTTTACTCTTGAACTTGAGAAGAGTTTGTTTGAACATAGATGCCCCATTGTTTGGGGCATATACATTTAATATTGTTATGTCATGTTGGCATATGGTTCCCTTGAGCTGTATGAGATGTTCTTCTTTGTCTATTTTGATTAACTTTGGCTTAAAGTCTACTTTATTTAATATAAGTATGGAGACCCCTGCTTGCTTTCAAGGTTCATGTGAGGGGTATGTGTTTTCCCAATCTTTCACCTTCAGTCTGTCTTTTCCTGAGTCTCCTGGAGGCAGAATATTGTTGGATTTTTTAAAATCCAGACTACTAGCCTATGTCTTTTGATTGGTGTGTTTAAGCCATTAATATTTAAGGCTATTATAGAGTAATGGTTTGTATTTCCAGCCATCTTTGTTTATTTTTGCTACTTGACTTGAAGTGTTAATTATTGTTTAATTTGTAATGTGTATCTACATATTGATACAAGTTAAAAAATAATTTAATTTTAATTGAACATGTTTAATGATCAAATCAGTGCAATTTCTACCTTCTAAAATATCATTTTGATGTTTGAAACCTGTGAAATCTTCTTAGAATGTTCAGAGTCTAATAATTACTTATACAATTCAAACTATGGGCTATAAAACCCTCTTAATTGCTTTTTGGCACTCCTTGCCAACTGTCTTTTGAAACAGATGTAAAAAGCTTTTCTCTTTTGTGGTTCTTTGTGATCAACTTTTTCAGCTTCAACATATGAGGGCAAACATACAGGATTTGTGTAATATGAAAAATCACTAGAAAAAGACAGTCTCCCATGGTAAATCCAGAAAAAAAGAATATACATTTAAAATTGTAGACTATATTCCCAGTGACTTGTGAGGCTAAGACAGGAGAATGATGAGTTCAAATCCAGCAACAGCAAAGCCCTGAGCAACATGGTGAGATGCTGTCTCTGAATAAAATATAACATAACAGTGAGGATGTGGATCACTGGTTGAGTGCCCCTTAGTTTAATCCCTGGTACCCCCCAAATATTTTAAATAACTAGGCCTTAGTTATTTTTGAAAGATCTATATATAAATGGCATATGCCAATTCTTATGAATTTATTTTATGTGAGTCAAATATTATATGAATATTTTTATAGTATAAGCTTAAATTGATCTATATTATCATGTAAAAAATAACTTAAAAATTGTTTTAGGTGAAGCTGAATGCCTGCAATCCCATTGGCTCAGGAGTCAGAGGATTGCAAGGCCAAAGTTCAGTAACTTAGCAATATTTTTCCCCAATATAAAAATTGGCTGGTGATATAGTTTAATGACTAAGTGCCCTGGGTTAAATCTGTAGTACAAAGGAGAGGAGGAGGGTTTTAAAATAGCCTTGTCTCAACAACAAAAACATATGTGAAATTTGAAACCAAAAACTGCATTCTATCACTTTTCTGTGACACACAGAATCTGCTTTAATTCATTTTAAACATTTGAATCTTACACAATCCAAGTTTTCTAACACTCAATAAATGACATGTTTTAATCAAGCGGGTCTCCAGGCCATTGGATGAATTTAAGGTCAGTGTAGCTGAGGAATCTGCAGACATACAAACTGGAGTGTGCAGGTGCCATGAATTTGCAGTAATAGTCAAGATCTCATGGATGGATTGTTTATTGCCTTGAAACTGTTGGAAAATTGTTTTCTGATGGTAAATGTATATATCAGTATTGGGAAAAACTTAGACCCTTTTCTGATACTATGCTTCAAAGAAAAGGACACAATTTCATGCAATAATGAGGAGAACTAATCTTCATACAGGTAGTGGCCAGGAGAAAGCACAGTCTGGTCATTCTGCTAGCTCCAGTTTTGAACCACAATCATCACTAAATGATGTGCATCAAGTATATATGGTTAAAATTGTGTAAATGTACCATGGTAGTGTTGTGAAGAAATATCTATAGTAATGTCCATCCTAAGTTACCATTGTTAGAAAGCATCCTAGAGAATGAGAATGATTCACAGATGACTGAAATCCTGAGCTATGTACCTTCCCAGCTTTGCACATTATGCCTGGCACAACATAGTCCAGGAGATCATGAGATATAACACATGCTCTCAGACATCAAGGACGTAATCTGAGAAACTCCCCTCAAACAAGGGTCTAAATAGTGATACTTCTAGCTTGGTCCACAGGTGCCCTATCATACTGGGCACTCATGTCCTTTATGCCTTGGAGAAATCAAGCTGCTTCTTGGAGTGGGCATTCTGTGTGGAAGGACATGCAAAGTACAGGGAATCTAACACAGATTTCTGAAATAGGTTACATTGGAAGAATTCACATATGGTAAGAAGAAGGAAAGGCCAAGGGAGGATATGAGAAAAAACAGATCGCACATGAAAAAGAAATTTTCAAAAAAAAATCACAAGTTTTGTTTCTTAGAGGTGATAGTAAAGACTCCCTCTAGTATCTGGATCCAGGAAGGAGTCATGTTAGATATGGTACTCTCACTAAAGTCAGGGGAGGCTGTGTGATCCATGCACCATCATCTGTGTTGCCACCATCTAGTGAGGACTGCTCAGGCAGTGAACACGAGCTGGTGGTCAGGACAGAAGTAGAGAGAATTACAGGAGAAGGACACCCCACTGCAAGTCAGGGTTATTTGGACTCTCTGTGTGGGCACATTCCTCAGTGAAAGTGAGAGGAAGAAACATCTCTTCTTCCCTATGCAGTGTGAGCACCATCCTGTTCATAACGGGAGAGGAAATAGGATCTGTCACCCCTAACAACACATACGCAGACTTACAGCTTGGGGTTGTCCTCATCTCACAGCTCAGCTTCATCACTAATGGAAACACTCCCCATGTCCTCTTGGTATTCACTAACAGACAAAAGGGAGATGGAGAATTGAGACTGGTCTTGCTTCAAGCAAGTGGGCTTGGGACTGATGTCAGCCTCGGCAGAAACCTTTTACATGTGGCTCTTTGTGTGCTTCGAATCTATGAAGAGCACCAGGGAGAAGTGACTGACACCTCAGTGAGGGCGACACCATCACCCAGCCCCTCTGCTGCAAAACACACCCTCCAGTAACACAACAAGCAAACCCTGGGCAAGACTTGACTGAATGAATGGCAGCTCTTTGTGAGAAGTAGATATGAGAACCATGGGTTGCTTTTATAAATTGTCAGGGTATTAAAATACAGCTCAGGGTTCACACTTACAGCTATGACATTTATATTATTATTATTTTAAATTTCTCCTGAGAAAAGCCATTAGAAGAGAAATTGTTCTTTAAAGTCAAGAAAGAAGAAGCCCCAGAGGTCCTTCTCTGTGGGGACAAGTGCATGGAGTACTGCATACAGGGCATAGGTTAAGAGCCTCTGCGTGGCAGGGCTCTCCCCATGCTAGGCGTGTGAGTGGCAAACTGCTTACCCCATCAGCACAACTCTGGGCATGAGGCCATGTGTTTTAGTCCCACTAATTCATTGTTCACTGCAAGGACAGTTAGCAGACATTGCATTGGTGGCTGTCTATATTTTGCTTAGGCACAGCCTGAGTACATATACATGGTAACTGCACAATAAAATCAGGGCTGCTTCTTGATTGGTCTCTGGAGAACTTGATTAGAGACCCCACAGCCACACTCTCCTCTACCCTGTTCTGTGGACCTCCTCAAGGATGAGAGAGCCCATGCACTACTCTGCAGACCCCAAGCTCTCATTACTGAGAAATCCACACGATCCTGCAGGAGAGTCTTTTTCCCCTGACTGATACTGCGATGGAAGAGTCAAGTTCAGCTTTCAGCTTTCCTGCTTTATCTTGTTGTCTGGGTCTTGGGGTCACATTTATCTGTGCATGATAATGACATAAAATTAAATTTTTGAAAAAAAATCTAAAAGTGACCAGGGCAGGATGGGTTTCAAGTGTCCTGAATGTTCCTCTAAGCAAAATTGAATTTACACATTTCCATTATTAGATATTACAAAAGGGTTTTAGGGATTAAAACAGCATGGACTAATACATAAAAATATCCTTCCAAATTCTTGTGAATTATATTCCTAAGCCTATAATTTGGCACCATAAATTGGAACTTAACATATTTATTTGATTTTCTAAAATATTTAATGTACTTCTTTCTGATCACAGTCCCTTGTTTGACACTTACCAACTGAAAATTCTTAACCATGTGAGATTCCATTCTATAAAATGGGGTCTTGAACATAGAACCTCATTTCCATCTAAAGATTTCAAAATGTACAATTATTCAAACCAAAATTGTTCTATGAGTTATGAAGATGACCAAAGAAAGATTATCAATCAAAATATTAAAACTTATTAATTCCCTGGTAATAAGTATACAACTTAGTAGTGTTTAAAATCTCTACATGACATACCATATGTAAGTTATGTCCCATGAAGTTATTAAATTGAAAATTGAAGAAGTAAAACTGACATTCCCTATAAGAAAAATTGACTCATTTTAGCAGGATCTCAAAGAAGCAAACATCTTTAGAAGACAATATCCTCATTACACCATACAGAACATGGTCCTCTGGGCTCCAACAGTCTTAATGAGCTCAGAGGACCATGTTCAGTATGGTGCAATGAGGATATTGTCTTCGAAAGATGTTTGCTTCTTTGAAGAAGCGAAGAAGCTACTGGGTAAACTCACTAGTAGATTGAATTCCCTCCTCACATGCCCTTTTTATAATCCACACTAACTCTGCATCTGAGGACACAGAGGTACTTTGTCAACTGAATAAGCTGAGCAGAGCACAAACACTTGTAAGTTTTATGGAAAGGATGTGTTAAAGTTCTGTCTCTGCAGATTTGTAATTTGAATGTCTGTAGAAAGGCAAGAAGTTCCCACTGGAGAACACAGAACTTTGGCTTCCCCAGTGGGACATGTCATCTCTCTTAATTTTATTGTCTTCTCTGATGGATAACAGCAATCCAAGAGATCTGGGCTTCAAATCCTTAAAGTTTCCTGGACACATCTGGAAAAGGATCTTGATTGAGATCATTTTCTCATGTTGATAAGGAAACTTAAATTACTCTAATTCTGGTCCTAAAATCAAATTAGTCCAAACCTGTCCCACAACTTATAATGCCTCTACTTTAATATGAGGGATTCCTGGCACCCCCATAACTTCCCTGAAGCCTGAAGTATGTGATGGGCCCTTCTTTCCTAGTCTGCACATGGAGCACACCTTCTTGTGGTTAGTGATGGTTTGGTAAGTCGTCTTTTCCAAAGTAACAGTTCTATGGCTCAAGCTCTAAGTGAAATGTTAAAATAAAAAAAAAGAAGAGGAAGACCTATAGGTCACATATTGTAGAAATCACAGGCAGATGGAGGCTAGTCAGAGCCGAGGCAGAGTCCAAGCTGGAGTCCACTCTAAGAAACCTACATGATCAACTTCACCTTCTCTGAGAGAAAACCATGTAAAAAGCAGGCTCAGTATCCTGGGTACTTTATATAAATATACATAAAGGCATTAAAGTGCTATAATAAAAAGAATCCCCATTATCTGGAGTCAAAAGAAAGGACAGTCATTTCAAGCAGACTCATTTATGTTCCAGTTGTAGAAATCAGAAGATAGTTCTTGAAAACTGCCATTATCGACATGGGAAGGGTTAGTACAAGCATGATAATGAATGAGACATTTGTTTTTTCTAGAGGTAATTGCAAACTTGGACTAAATGAAAATATATAAAATGAAAACTAATATCTACAGACAGAAATTCCACATGGATGGGAAGAGGGAGGTTGGAAAACTGACGAAGAAAGTCACAATAATTGCCAAAGCATGAGACCTCCAGAGCCACATGAGAGGAAAACATAAAACAGGAAAAGGGTGCAAGTCATTGAAAAAGTATTTCAGCATATGAACAGTTAGGAAAGACACATCAAGGGTGGAGGAAATGTATCACCTCATGCAGCCCCCATCCTGGACCAGTCACATGAAACTTGTGTGCCTTTGGTGAATTGGGCTCTGCCTTACTCCCTGGCATAGCCCATTAATCACCAAGGTGCCACCTGGAATACTGTCCCTCATATACACTCACCTCCTGGGAGGCTTCTGAATGAGCCATGGCAGAGAGTTAGCAAGTACTCCCAACTTTGTTGAGCCAAAAAGATCTCTTTGGAGGGGTGGAGAATTGCATACCACACCTTTGTTGTAATGTGGACATGCTGTGTAATTAGATGTTGTGGAGTCCAATCTCTTTGTAGCCCTGATTTTTCATAGAGAGGCAAATAATTTCATCGCTAATTGTGAGGATTAGGCCAAAACATACTGAACAAGTGGGTTCCAACTAGTTCAAGATGGCTCTCTGGGGAGCTGGGCATGGTGGTATTTGCCTCTAATCTCAGCAGCTTGGAAGGCTGAGGAAGGAGGATCATGGGTTCAGAGACAGCCTCAGTGAAAAAAATTTACTAAGCAGATGAGTGAGATCCTGTCTCTACATAAAATAAGTATAGGGAAGTGGCTCAGGGGTTGAATGCCCCTGAGTTCAATCTTATTCATCGTACCCCTCCAAAAGAGAATGTCTTGGGAGTGAGTCTCAGGCTTTTGATTTATAACAACTTTTATGGAGTTCTAAAGTGTAGAACTAGTAGAGAATAAGTGTTATGGGCCAAGCTCTGGGTTGGATGTGCATGCATTTGAATCAAAGATTTTATATATATTTTTATATATTATAGATTTGATGTTGATCTACTGATGGAATATTTTCTACAGAAGGCATGTATTTGCGTTAGTTAAAGTCTGAATTAGTAGACATATATTTTAAACCATCTGCAGCTACATATTAAAAAATAATAGTCATCAGAAAATCATGTATGTGAAGCTAGCTCATTTCATGATTCTTTAGAACATGTAGATCTATAAGGCAAGATAGTAAGAGAAACAATAAAAGTGAAACATTCATTAACTTGGGATACCATTTAAAAATCTGAGGTGAATCTTGGTCCACAATCTGACTTCCATAACAAGACCCCTATAGCACAAATATTAAAAATCAAGAATAAATAAAGAGGATAGATTCAAACTAAAAAGCTGCTTCTCAGCAAAAGAAACAATAATTGAGGAAAGAATCTACAGATTTTATACAAATCTTTACTACACATAATTCAGAAAAAAGCACTAATGTCTAGGGAATATAAAGAACTCAAAATTTACACCAATAAAAAAAGAACTCAAAATTAACACAAACATCAACAAAAACCAATTAACAAGTTGACTCACTAACTGAACAGACAACTTCACAGAAGAAATATAAGCCATCAACAAATATATGAAAAAACATTCCACGTATCTAGCAATTAGGAAAATATAAATCAAAATTACTTAAAGATTTTATCTCATTTCAGTCAGAATGGGAATCATTAATAATACAGGCAACAATAAATGTTGGTGAGGTTGTGGGGAAAAAGGAACACTCATACATTGCTCATGAGATTGACTCCAAATTGGTGCAACCACCATGGAAAGCAGTATGGAGATGCCTTGAAAAACCAGAATGGAAAGATCATTTGACCCAGCTATCCCTCTCTTCAAACTATACCTAAAGGAATTAAAAACAGCATACTACAGGGAAACAGCTGCACCAATGTTTATAGCAGCACAATTTACAATAGATAAACAATAGAATCAACCTATTTTTCCTTCAACAGATGAATGGATAAATAAAATGTGAGATATATATATAAAATTTCCCCCACCAATGGAATCTTACTTAGCTTTAAAGATGAATGAAACTATGCCATATTGTGGTAAAAGGATAGAGTTGAAGAATATCATGCTAAGTAAAATAAGCCCCAACCACCCCCACACACACAAACACAAAGGCAAATGTCCCTCTAAAAAGTGTATGCTAATTCACAATGGGGGTGGGAAAGAGTAGTTATTAAGATTAAGTAGAGAGGATTGCAGGGAGGAGAGGGAATATGGAGATAGAAATGATAGTAGAATGAAACAGACATTACATATAATACATAATATACATAGATGCTAAAGCACTAAACAAAAGCAGGAGAGAGAATAGAAATTCAGTGGATTAGACAAAGTTGGATTGAAGGGAAGAATAGAGAAATAGGAATACAAATGACAATAGAATGAATCAGACACAACTTTTCAATGTTTATATATAAATACACCACCAGGGAAGGTCCACACCATGTACACCTCAAAAATGAAATGCTAACTAAAATGAGTTTTACTCCATGTATAATATGTCAAAATTTGCTCTACTATCATGTATACCTGAAAAGAGTAATAAATTTTAAAAATGACAAGGGAACATTTGTATACCAAGAAGTTTTGTCAGTTAAAAACTCTTCAGTGAATGGTAATGTCATTAAGGTTAAATAAAAGTATAAAAGAGTACTTTGAGCCCATACAAAACAACAATGGTAAATAGAGTTGCCCAAGTCAGTCTGTGCAACTAGCTATAATTACAAAATTTTTGGTTTACAACTTTTTTCTATTTGTTTTACAAAGCAGCACAAGAACAATACTTACAAGTTGAGCAGAGAGGAAACATTACACAGCAGTGTTATAAATACTATTAATAGTACTGTGGGCACTCAAAGAAAGCATTCTCAATTTTCTCTCCCATGAAATAAAAAATCATACAGTTGAAAGACACACTAGTTACTGATTAGATAACACATGCATGTGTTTGTGACATTCAGTATGTGGGCAGCTGCTCAACTTGGCAGGTCAGATCCAATAGATAGGAAGACACTCTCATCACACAAGACAGTGTTTCCTTGAGTAATACTATGAAAGCAAGAGAGAAAGCAAAAGTGAAAGACACAGGCAACTGTATTGCCAGACTAGGAAAACCCCAACACTTAACCTATGTATTGGGGAGTTCCAAAGAGCTTTTCAGGGTCCTGACTGGGAAGTGCTGGGCAGAGCATCCTCTCCACAGGTGAGAGTCTGAACTCTTGTTCTAACTTGTATTGAAAGTGAGGCCAAATAAATACAAGTTAGAACAAAGAAAACTTCATTCTAACATCTTGAATGACCTAGTGATCCCGTGAAAAACACTACGTCCTCCCAAGAACAGGTCAGATCCTAGAGGAAGGAGTGATAGGCTTGAAATGATTAAATAAATTGAGATTCCAATAAGTGAGCCACAAAGCCAGATTCATTGAGAAATCAGCATTCTTTA
Source organism: Ictidomys tridecemlineatus (assembly GCF_052094955.1). Taxonomy (NCBI): domain Eukaryota; kingdom Metazoa; phylum Chordata; class Mammalia; order Rodentia; family Sciuridae; genus Ictidomys; species Ictidomys tridecemlineatus. The sequence goes on along the minus strand of NW_027523833.1, from coordinate 146,222 downwards.
TCTGTTTCATCAAGGATTGCAGACATCTTTCAATCATGAAAAGGGAAGATCTTTAGTATTTTCTTTAGACCTCTAGGACTGAATCTTCCCTCCTGGCCTTATAAATAGTTTAAACTCTCATATGTAAAACGAAGCCAGTTTTCTGCATAAAATAATGTGGAGATAAGCATGAAACCTAGATATTTACCCTTTGGAATAAAGAATGGTGTGAATATTGTTCTCCTAGAACTTATCATTATATTTCAATATTTATTTTCCCAAATAAGTTAAATAAAATGTTGGTGAGTGGTGTTGTGTTGACCCAAAAAAGGCTCACATATGCAGAGAATATTGTGTTTTTACTTTTTGAACAGGACTTGTAGATGAGAGTCTAAGGTTTATTTCAATCAAAATTGTGTTTCTCTCTCTGTGGTGTCATGGGCTCTTGGAGCTATAAGATCTGAGGAGAGACAGGGTTACTTTATAGTATCTTATAATTACTGGGTTGCAGAAGGTTCTGGGAGACCATGACACATGCTATCTATCGTATAATCCAATAAGTATAACAAACATATTGTAAATTATTTAGTAGAACCAAAGGGTCTACAAAATGAAAATATATAATGAGATGTAAAATGTGGGGGCATAAATGCTCCTATAGTATATCTTTTTCTTTTTACAGTCATCATTTTACATGTTTCTAGTCACACTTTTTTACTGGGTATGTAAAACTAAAGAAGTGGTCGCAAATTATGATGTTTTTCCTACACTAGATATGAGTATAGTCACATCAGTAATGAAAGTCATAGAATTCATGAGGAACTGCATGGTTTTTTCAGTCCAAGAGTCAGGATGGGCCTATGGACCATGTGGATTCCCCAGGAAACATTAAGACTCTTTCCCCCTTCAGCAACCCTCCTTTATTTCCTGAATACGCACCTTGGCTCCTAGTCTCTTTGGTCTTTCTCCTCTCCCTGATTGGGAGCTTGTATAACTCTCCAGAGCTGTAGATCCCTTAGGGAGTACTGCTAGTCTATAAGGTGAAATGTTAACCTCATGATGAAAACTAGGGATATCTGGGCATTATTTTAGTATCCCTAGGTCCTTCCTATAACTTTCTTAATTTTCCCAAAATTACATACAAGAGAGTATATAATTTACATAAATAATATTCTCCAAATAATACTTGATTAAACATATAAAATAATTAATGGAGACGTTATAGCATTATTTACACAATAGTATGTTTTACTATTGCATCAATCCATTAGCAAAGTGATTCGTGGGAGATGTGTGACCTAATAACATCATTAAATGCATGACAAGGTTTACATTAAAAAATCCACACTTTATTTAGTATCAAATTGCATCTGTAATGAAATATAAGTAAAAATGCAATGTAAAACGGGCATGGTGGACCATGCCGTGACCCTAGAGATGTGAGAAGCTTTGCAAGTTCAAAGTCAGGTTCTATAACTTAGTGAGGACCTATACAACTTAGCAAAACCTGTCTCTAAATATAAAAGAAAAAAAATCTGAGGATGTGGTTTACTGATTAAGTGCCCCTAAGTTTAAGAGACTCTTAAAAATTTAAATTTTAAATTTCATATAAATCTTAAGAGACTTCTGAAATAATCAACTCTGAGTATTATTATTTCTCCAGTTGTGAAAAATGAGACTCTTTAGTAATTGTTGATTTATACAAAAATTATATTCTTTTCGGGATGCACAATTCTATACTTGTATTTTCTTATTTCTGCAATATCAGCTAAAGATGGTAAGAAAAATTTCAGCAAATGTCAAAAGCAATTATGCATTTTCTACATTTCAATGATTCTTTTTTCCACCCTCCAGTGTGGATTCGCTGGTGCCGAGTAAGTGATGATATTTGACTAAAACTCTTGCCACACACATTACAATTGTAGGGCTTCTTTCCAGTATGAATCCTGTTGTGTTGATTAAGCTGTGAGTTTGTAGTAAAACTCTTGCCACACACTTTACATTTGTAGGGCTTCTCTCCAGTGTGGATTCGCTGGTGCTGAGTAACTGATGATTTTTGACTGAAACTCTTGCCACATAATTTACATTTGTAGGGCGTCTCTCCAGTATGAATCCTGTTGTGTTGATTAAGCTGTGAGTTTGTATTAAAACTTTTGTCACACACTTTACAAATGTAGGGCTTATCTCCCGTATGAATGCTCTGGTAATTTTTGAGGCTTGGTTTTTGACTGTAACCTTTGCAAAATTGTTTACATATGTAGGGCATTTCTCCAGGGTGTGTCTACTGGTGACAAATAAGATTGGAGCTTCTATTAGAAGTTTTGTAACATTCTTTGCATTTGCATGGCATATCTCCTGTACGAACACTGTGATGTTGAGTAATGTTCTTGAGTGCATTGCATTCTTCACATTGGTAGGTCTTCTCTGCAGAATAAATTTTTTGGTGTTCAGTAAGGGTGAAAAACATTTTAAGGCTTTCACACACTTTTTACATTTACAGGTCTCCCCTTCAGTATAAATCCTCTGTTACTTAACAAGTTATAACTTTTCACTAAAAGTTTTTTCACATTCTTTAAATTTGTTGAATTTACCACTGTCATAGTATCTGCTGTGTTTAAAGAAATATATCAAAGCATTTGCCTGCTGAATATCTTCTATACATATGGGGCTGTCTTTCTCTATAAATTTTCTTGTATTAAGCAAGCTCTGCACTGTGGTTAAGAGCCCTTTCACATATCTTACACTTGCAGGTTTTGTCTTGGCTATGAATATTTTAATGAATACTACTTTTTGATCACTGAAGCAAGGCTTTCCTACATGGTCATCTTGGTAAATTTCCTTTAGAAATGGATTAAGATTTCTCTATATTCATAAATTTTATCACCAAGAAAAATATACTGGTCATTACTCAGGGTAGAGACATGGCTTATTGTGTTACTTATAGCATTATCTATATAGAGCACTTTCCAGAAATCTGTATCAGAATTGTCATTAAGCAACAGTGGGTAAGTAGAAACTTTTCTACAATTCTTAATATTGTCCATTTGGGCACAAGCAGAAATTAATCTTTTGTTTCAGAAAAATGGATATTTTATAAAGAATCTCACAAATAATCACTTTTAAAAATATCTTTTCTTGGTAAATGTTGATTGGAATTTTAAATTAGTGCTACTTTTATAATTGGCCAAGTTTAAAACTGATGCATGGACTAGATTTTAAATTGTCCACATTGCCTTTCAGTTCAAAACTGGCTGTGGATTTATTCTTAAAGACATATAGAACTCCTCAAAATAATTGGAATACATTGAATTTTTTTCAGATATTAATTTTCTCTGGTGTCTTTTGACCATTAATTTTTTTATCATAAATAGGGACTACTGATTGATTTTGTCTATTATAATACAATTTTTGAACTTTACTCTCACCTAGATTTTCCCATTGTTTTCTTGGTTGTATATAGCCAAAGTCACACTTTCCATATCTTTCCTCTCTCTCATTTAATCCCTGCTCTGGTAAAATTTGTCTATGATGATGAGAAGTCATGGGTGTAATAAATAAAAATAACAAACATGTTTGCTTACTGAACTGGGCTGAGTTTATTTTGCAGACCTAAGAAATTACAGCAAAAAATAACATCAGCAAGGGTGTGGATTATTAAATCCAAGTCTATCATTACTGTAGTAATATATAAATCAAATAAAAATACACACAGAAAATTACTATGTAAATTTTCCTAATCATTTTTATGTTCACGGTATCCAAGATGAGTACATTTTTATGGAGAGTAATATAGTAGAGAAAAATGCATTGTGTTACACAAAGATTTTCCTGCTTCAGAATATATTTTAAAAATCTACCAACTTTCTTCTGTTTCATTAAAATATAAAAATATGAAACATGTGAATATTTGGGGACTGTTCAAAAAGGGGTTTTACTTACCAACAGAAAAAAAATGGCTAAATAAACTTTAAGCAAAGTTATGAATCACTCAAAGGAAATAGTCAATTATCATTTAAAAGAAGTTTACTGAACTAAACCAACACACAAAAAACAGAATAAAAATTAGTCAAGAATTGTTAATAGTAATAAGCAGAAAATGTATGTTGAAAGACTTTCTTTAGAAAAGGTCTGAAAGAGTGAGGGGTGGTTGTACATAGCAACATAAGAGGTTGAGCTAGAGCATCAAAATTTGAAGGCCAGATGAAGTAAAAAATGCAAAGTGCTAAATCACCCTTAAGTTCTCTTTCCAGTACAAATAAACACATCTCAGAAAATAGGAAAAATGAAACATCTAAGCAGCTCAGTTTTCTCCAAGTTGTAAAGATTAAAGTAGGTTGTAATCCATGTTTAAAAACTCAGGATACTGAGAGCATCCAAGAGAAAAAGAAGGGTCACCTAGAAATGTGTAACTATATAATTGTGAAATCCTTAGTCCAATCTTCACAACACAGGAAGGAATTCGAGTCTATCTATATTCAAGGGATGAAAGCACAAAATTATCATCCAAGACATTATTTTCACAGCTACTACCTTTCAAAAGAGAAGGAAAATGAAAACTTTAAACATATAAAAATACACACCCTATTCATCAACACTGGATCTGTTCTCCAAAAAGTACTAAAGGTAATCCTTCATAATAAAATGTAAGTACACACCATCATTAGTCATATAAAATTTTAAACATTTCTTGGCAAAAATAATTTTATTTTATTGTAATGATGGGTCTCCAAACATGTAATTTTGCAATAGAATTTGACAGAAAAAAACATAACAACAATACTGTTAATAGGCATATATAACTGTAACAAAAATATGATTTTAAAAGGGCACATAAATATATTCAGTTTTTTAATAAAGTAAAGTCAAGTTGATACTCATACAAAGTATGAGTAGGAGATTCTTCATTTTTAGAGTTTTTTGTTGGCAAATGCAAGATTACAAAATTCTGATCAAAACAAAACTTGGATATCTGAATTAACTCTAAATATTGCAATTATAGATAGTCTACAGGATACTCTAAATCTAAGAACACACACATACTGAAAGCAAAGGGATATAATAATAACACATACAAAAGTAATTGAACAAAACCTGGGTTGTCTAAATTATAGTACACATAACATAGTTTAAGACAGTTATAGGATATAGAAGACGTTTTAAATTAAAAATAACTTTGAAAAGAGGCAAAAGAGAGAAAAGGACCCTATTCCTAGATTCTGAATTAAGAGTAAATACATTCCCTACGTACTTCATACTTCCCAAACACACAAAGAAAACACTGAGAGGGTTGAATGAAAACAAAGAATCACTGTCATGCTAAGAGACATCAATCCCCACTTACTGAAAAGGAAAATACAGTGAAGCAAAATGGTAATTGCAAAGCATAAGACTTTGAAAATATTTTGAAAGTACTATAGACTTATAGAATCCCTGTTCTTAATCACAAGTGGGATATTATGCTGGTTAGATCAATTTTATATATTAAAACAAAGGTTAATAAAAATTTAAGTGATAGTTATTTTGTAAACAACATGAAATAAATATTTGAAGTCAAAAGTGGTAGAGATTTTCAAAAATCCCTAAATATGTGTCAGTTGATTGAACACTCTTTGGCAAGCTGTTGTTCAAAATTAAAATATTAAATTTAAAGATGTTTATACTATTTAAAGTTAACTTGAGGCTCCATGTAGTTTTCGTTAACCTCCTATTGTTAAAAAAAAAAAATTTTGCAGAGAAATCTATCCTTTAAATTGTATAAATATCCCCCAAAATACAAATAAGACTATTTGCCTGCTAAAAAATATATATTAAAAGTTACAGCATTCAATTGTAAATGCAAACATGAAGTCAGGTAAACGAAGTTCTTAGTGAGTGTGGCAATAAGCCCTCACATCAATAGCAAATTATAAACATTACACACTAGTGTTGTTAGATTGTTATTCAACAGAGCCATCATGGGGGACACAAACCAAATATCCCTTGTAAAGAATGATGAGCCATATTGGAATATAGAAACTATAGAACTTTGAAGTCAAAGAATTTATTCTAATTATATATTTTAAAAATGTATGTATACTAGGTTAACTGATATGTCACAGAAAGAATACTGCAGAATACTAGAACGTGAAAACATCTGTAAACTAAAGAAGTAGCTTTCTGAACAAAAGAGAATATTTTGTGATGAGATGACAGAAATGAGCCTTTGCTTTCTAGGCATTCTTTATTTTTTTTGAGATGTAAACTTTTTAGAGATCTATTGCATAAAAATTTGAATTAATGTTACTGAAATGTATATTTAAAATTTTGGGGACAGTAAGTTGTATTTTGTGGTTTTGATTACAATGAAAATTAAAAGATAAAGAGAATTGCAACATTTCTCAAAGCTACGTTTAAAATAATGTGGTCTTTATCCTATAAATAAGAACAAGCTCATCCATATACAAATGATGAGCATGCATGTAATCTCAGCTACTAGGAAGTCTGAGGCAAGTGAATTGCAAATTCAAGACATCCTCAATAACTTAGTGAGAATCTCTCTCCAAATATAAGGTAAAAGGAGCTTGGGGTGTAGTTCAGCATAAGAGTATCACTGCCATCAATCCCGATTACACTTGTGCATAGAAAACTTCAATTTCTACGTACATGGGCAGAATCAAAAGCCAATCAAGATAAAATACAAAAGTCATGGACAAAAGAGGCTTAATATTTATACAAGCAAAATAACATATAATATTATTGGCAATACAAACATGAATCATACATATCTTAGTTTGTGAAGCAATTAACTGATATGAGGAAACCCAGTCCTTAACAGGGAACCTACTGTATACAATTCAAAAAATAAAAAAATAACTAGCAATTTGTAAATATCTACCAATGTATTATTTTACAAATCCTCTAACTCAAATAAAACTTACACAATCTCTCGATACAGCAGTCTTTGTCCAACTCGACATTCATTCCAAGGGAGATAATTTCACAGAAAATCCATTACACACATCAGAAAAAACACTGATAAGGAAATTTTAGTGAAAAAATGTACAAATAAGATTAGAGAAACTGATTTATGATAGTAATGTACTACAGTGGGTGGACCTAGAGGTCTCCAGAAATGTGCTAAACTTTCCTGCAAATAATGGAAGAAGGGCTGGAGTTGTAGAGTAGTGTTAGAGAGCTTGCCTAGCATGTGTGAGACCCTGGGTTCAATTCTTAGCACCATATATGGATAAATAGGAAATTCATTAACAACTAAAAATATTTTTAAAATTATGGAAGAGCTGTCACATAATATTGACACTCACAAGGCAAGGGAAATGTTTTGTTGTTAATTTGAATGTATAGAGAAAAAGCAGGATACTACATAATTTCAAAGCACAAAACACAGGACAGGTTTTTCTGATAACAAGTGAAAAAATTCAAAGCTTCTCAAAGATATTTTCTGCTGGATAATGTCTCAATGAACAATTTTGATTGTAGGCTTTCTCCCCTACCTCAACTATGTCCTCTGCCAAATGCGGGCCACAGGATTTGACATCACTGCATTCCTCTAAGTCAACCATATTTCAAGTGAAAGATATATATCTTGCCACCAAAAGAAAATATTAATGGTGAAAATAAACATCATTAACATTTTCTTGTCAGCACCAAGAACTACCCCATCTTCTTTATTAAAAGCATAAATCTGCAATACATTCTTGTGGAGAAGTCCCCAAAAGATATACTTCAAGGGAAGAAAATTAAATAATGATAATTAGGAATTTTGAAGGAAAGTTATGCTCACCCACAAAGACTAGGTTGCTGTAGTTCTCCAACATCACTTCTCTATATAAATTCTGCTGGGCAGGATCCAGGCATTCCCATTCCTTCTCAGAGAAATCAATAGCGACATCCCCGAATGTCAATGGCTCCTGAAATAAAAATTGTTAGATAAATAGAACATGGACCAAACCACTATTCAGTTTTTAATTTGAATTAAGAGCTTGTAGAACTGACTGTCATGTGGGAGAGTGACTTTAATTATGTAATTAGATACTTTCCATTATCTAATTCAGAGGAAAATACATGAGTCCAAATACAGTATATATATACCACATCAGAGTGATGTGAAAGATATATACCATAACCCAAGCACTGAATAAAAGCCCAACTCCTAACTTTTCTGTCATCAGTGAATGTGAAATTTGGCAGACATTCCAGATGCAAATCAGAATTCTCAAAGATATTCTCATAAGGTGATTGTGTACAAGGGAGAAAAAAGACTGGTTAAATAGCTTTTGAAAACAGTTTTGTTCCTATTCTCTCTGCTTTCTATCCGTGAGATAGATTGAGATCCCCAATACAATTAGTTTCAAGTATCATCCATGAAACATTCCCTATGTGTAAAATATTCATAAAATATTAATATTTGGAGACAGGTAAAGTGACACTTCCACCTCGTGAAAAGACATACTTGAAATATTTCAAGTTCTATAAGCAGTTCAACCAATGAATCAATTTGGTACAATAGAATGAACAATGGGTCACAGAAGACTTCAAGGAGGAGATTAAAAAATTCTTAGAGGTAAACAAGAACATAGACACAACATATCAAAATCTCTTGGACACCATGAAAGCAGTACTAGGAGGAAACTTCGTTGCATGGAGTTCATTCCTTAAAAGAAGAAAAAGGCAATCATTAATCTCATACTTCATCTCAAAGCCCTAGAAGAAAAAATCAACAGCACAAGCAGTAGAAGGCAAGAAATAATTAAAATCAGAACTGAAGTTGAATTAAAAGAAACAATTAAACCTTGACAAAAAGTTGTTTCTCTGACAGACCCCTAGCTAGGCTAATGAAGAGAAGGAGAGAGAAAATTCAAATTACCAGCATACATAATAAAAAAGGCAGTATCCCAACAGACACCTCAGAAATAAAGAGGATATTTAGAAATTATCTTGAAAATGTATACCCCAATAAAATAGAAGACATTGAAGGCATCAACAAATTTCTTAAGTCATTTGATGTGCCCAGATTGAACCAGGAAGACATACACAATTTAAACAGACCAATATTCAATGATGAAATACAAGAGCAATCAGAAGCTTATCAACCAAGAAAAGCCCAGGCCCAGAAGGATACAATGCCGAGTTAAACAAGACCTTTAAAGAAGAAATTCAAAATACTAATATTCTTCAATTTATTTCAGAAAATACCGAAAGAAGCAGCACTTCCAAACTCATTCAATGAGGCCAATATCACCCTGATCCCCAAACAAGGCAGGGACAAATGAAAGAAAGAAACTTCAGGCCAATATCTCGAATGAACATAGATGCAAAAATTCTGAATAAAATTTTGCAAAATTAAACACAAAAACATATTAAAAAGGGCATGCACGAAGATCAAGTGGGGTTTGTCCAGGAATATAGGGTTTGTTCAATATATAGAAATCAATAAAGGTAATTCATCACATCAATAGACTTAAAAATAAGAATCATGTGATCATCTCAAGAGACATAGAAAAGACACTTGACAAAATACAGCCCCCTTTCACGTTCAAAAAATTAGAAAAACTTGAGATAACAGGAAAATACCTCAACATCATACTGGCTCTCTACATTAGGCCTAAGGCCAACATCATTCTAAAGGGAGAAAAACTAAAGGCATTCCCTCTAGAAATTGGAACAAGACAGGGGTGCTCTCTCTCACCATTTCTATTCAACATATTTATTGAAACACTTGCCAGAGCAATTAGACAGATGAAACAAGTTAAAGGAATAACTACAGAAAAAGAACTTAAATTAGCACTATTTGCTGACAATACGATTCTATACCTAGAAGACCCCAAAAGCACCACCAGAAAACTTCTAGAACTAAAAATGAATTCAACAAAGCAGCAGGATATAAAATTAACACACATTTAAAAAAGGCATTTCTGTATATCAGTGACAAAGGCTCAAGAAGAAAATAAGAAAAACTACCCCATTTACAGTAACTTCAAAAAAAGAAAACATAAGATACTTGGGAATGAACTTAACAAAAGAAGTTAAAGATGTATACAAGGAAAGCTACAGAACCCTAAAGAAAGATTTCAAAGAAGACCTTAGAAGATGGAAAGATCTACCTTACTCTTGCATAGGCAGAATAAATATTATCAAAACGACCATACAACCAAAAGCACTATACGGATTCAATGCAATTATGAACAAAATCCCAATGACATTTCTCATAGAAATAGAAAAAGCAATCATGAAATTCATCTGAAAAAATAAGAAGCCCAGAATAGTTAAAGCAATTATAAGCAGGAAGAGCAAAGCAGGTGGTATGACTATACCAGACCTTAAACTATACTACAGAGCAATAGTAACAAAAACAGCATGGTATTGGAACTATAACAGGCCAGTAGACCAATGGTACAGAATAGAGGACACGTACACAAACTCACAAAATTACAATTATCTTATATTAGACAAAGGTGCCAAGAACATGCATTGGAGAAAAGATAGCCTCTTCAACAAATGGTGCTGCGAAAACTGGAAATCCATTTTCAAAAAACTGAAATCAAAACCCTATCTCTCACAATGCACAAAACTCAACTCAAAGTAGATCACGGACCTACAATTTAAACCAGAGACTCTGCATCTAATAGACAAAAAAGTGGGCCATAATCTTCATCACATGGGGCTAGGCCGCCCCAACTTCCTTAATAAAATGCCTATAGCAAAAGAATTGAAACCAAGAATCAACAAATGGGATGGATTCAAATTAAAAAGTTTCTTATCAGAAAAAAATCTGAGGTGAACAGAGAGCCTACACCCTGGGAGTAGATTTTTACCCCTCACACACCAGATAGAGAACTAATATCTATTATATAAAGAACTCAAAATACTAAGCACCAAAAAAACCCAATAATCCAACCAACAAATTAGCCAAGGACCTGAACAGACACTTCTCAGAAAAGGATGTAGAATCAATCAACAAATATTTAAAAAAATGTTCATCATCTCTTGCAAGTAGAGAAATGCAAATCAAAACAACGCTAAGATATCATCTCACTCCAGTCAGAATGGCAGCTATCATAAAGACAAACAACAAGTGTTGGCAAGGATGTGGGAAAAACGGCACACTCATACACTGCTAGTGGGACTGCAAATTGGTGCAAACAACATGGAAAACTGTATAGAGATTCCTTGTAAATCTGGGAATGAAAAAAACAGTTTACCCAGCTATTCCTCTTCTCGCACTATTCTCAAAGGACTTGAAAACAGCATAATATAGGGTCATAGCCATGTCAATGTTTATAGCAGCACAATGCAGAATAGCAAACTGTGGAGCAAACCCAAATGCCCTTCAGTGAATAAAAATATGGGGCATATATACACAATGCAATTTAACTCAGCAATAATAATAAAATCATGGCAATTGCAAGTAAATGGAGAAGTGAAGTGAGGCAAACCCAAAAAATAAATGTTGAATGGTTTCTCTGATATAAGGAGGCTGACTATAGTGGGGTAAGGAGGGGGAGCTTAGGAGGAATAGATGAATTCTACATAGGGCAGAGGGGTTGGAGAGCAGGGGAAGAGGCAGGGGATTAGCAGTGATTGTAGAATGTGATGACACCATTATCCAAAGTACATGTATGAAGACCCAAATTGGTGCCAACATACCTTATATAAAACCAAAGATATGAAAAATTGTGATATATATGGGTATTAAGATTTGTATTGCAGAAAGAAACGAGTACATATATAATGACATAAATTAGCATGAATATACTTTCTGTACAGGGATATGAACTATTGAGCCTTATGTGTGTGATAAGAATTGTAATGCATTCAACTGTTGTCATGTATTTAAAAAAATAAATTTTTAAAAAATAATGGTATTGAAACCCATTGGGGAAACGATAAGCCTACATGGCTATATATCTTAAAAACTGAGCTGGAAGGGAAGATGCATGAACAACATGAGAAACCAAGAAAGAATGTACCCCAAACCAAGATGCTACATTATTAGAATCCATGGTTAAAATAGCAGGATAAATGGGAGAAGGTACATAATTTTCTGTGAATTAAAGGATGATATGAGAGCAAATACAGGCAGCAAAGGATTATTTTCATAAATACTTACATAAGCAAATACAGAAAGCAAAAGATTCCTTCAATAAGGACATAGAGATTTTGAAAAAAAAAAACAGAGATCCTTGAAATGAAGGAAACAGTAAACCAAATTAAGAACTCAATAGAAAGCATCTCTAACAGAATAGACCACTTGGAAGACAGAACCTGTGACATTGAAGGCAAAATATATAATCTTGAAAAAATAAAGTTGACCCCAGTGAAGGTGGTAAGAAATCATGAGCAGAAGATTCAAAAATTGTGAGATAATATGAAAACATCAAATTTACCAACTATTGGTATAGATGAAGGCATAGATGTCTAAACTACAGTAATGGACAATCTATTCAATGAAATAATACCAGAAAAATTTCCAAACATGTAGAGTGAATTGGAAAATCAAATACAAGGATCATATAGGACACCAAATTAACAAGAACACTACAGGTCTACACCTACGCACATCATAATGAAAACATCTAGCATGGAGGAGGAGCAGAGCATTTCAAAAGCCACAAGAGAAAGGAATCAAATTACATATGGGGAAAACCAATCAGGATCTCTAATTTCTGAACTGAGACGCTGAAATACACAAGATCCTGCAACAATATAAACCAAGCTCTGAAACAAATGGATGCCAATCAAGAAGCATGCCCAGCACAATTAAATTTTGATTATTAATTAGATTTCTATTCAGATGTATTTTATAAGAAAATAAAAACCTTCCATCATACACAAAATATAAAAAATTTTCAATGAGAAACCTGCACTACAGAACATGCTTGGCAAAATATTCCATGAGGAGTAAATGAAAAACAATAAAAATCAGAAAAGGGTAGTATCACTCTAAAGGAAAAAGCTATCAAAGAGAAAATGACTTAGTTAAATACCAAAAATAAACAAAAATAACTGGGAATACAAATCTTGTCTCAATAATAACCCTGAAAGTTTAGTTCCAACTCAGCAATCAAAAGACAGGCAGATTGGATAAAAAATACTAACAATATGCTGCCTCTAAGAAACTCATCTCATAGGATAAGACACTTACAGACTGAAGGTGACAGGTTGGAAAAAAATATATCACTCAGGCTGGAGCTGGGACTGGGGCTAAGTGGTAGAGCACTCGCCTAGCACATGTGAGGCCCTGTATTTGATCCTCAGCACAACATAAAACTAAATAATAGAGGTATTGTGTCCATATACAAAAAAATAAATATTAAAACACATACCACTCACGTGGACTGTGGAGGCAAGCAGGGGTTTCCATTCTTATATCAGATAATGTGGACTTCAACTGAAAGTTAATCAAAAGGGATAAAGAAGGACACTACATTTTGCTTAAAGGAACCATATACCAACAAGACAGAACAATTATAAATATACACACCCCCAAAACAATGGAGCATCTATGTTCAAACAGACGCTTCTCGAGTTTAAGGGCCAAGTAGACCACAAGACAATAATTCTGGGTGACTTTAACACACCTCTTTTACCACTGGATTGATATTCAAAACAATATCCAGACAGAAACTATGAAACTCAATAATACAATCAACAACTTAGATTTAACTGACATACATAGAATATATGATCCTTCAACAGGTGAAGAGACTTTCTGCTCAGCATCAAATGGATCCTTCTCTAAAATAGACCATATGTCATGCACAAAGCAACACTAAGCAATTCAGAATAGTAAAGAAACTACCCTGCATTCTATCACATCATAATGGAATAACATTAAAAATCAATAATAAAAATAGAAGCTACTCCAACACCTGGAGACTAAATAATATGCTAGTGAATGAACAATGGGTTGCAGAAAACATCAAAGAGGAGATTTTAAAATTCTTAGAAGTGAATGAGGACACAGATACAATATATCAAAATCTCTAGCACACTATGAAGACAGTACTAAGAGGAAAGTTTATTGCATGGAGTTCATTCCTTAAAAAAAGAAAAAGTCAAATAAATGACCTAAAATTATATTTCAAAGCCATTGGAAAAACGATTAATCAACAACAAAAACAGTAAAGAACAGAAAATAATTAAAATCAGAGGTGAGATCAATGAAATTGGAACAAAAAAAGCAAATAAAAATTGACAAATTGACTGGTAATGGTACCACCATTTGACCCAGCTATCCCACTCCCTGGTCTATACCTAAAGGACTTAAAAACAGCATACTACAGGGACACAGTCACAATGTTTTTAGCAGCACAATTCACAAGAATTAAACTGTGGAGCCAACATAGATGTCCTTCAGTGGATGAATGGATAAAGAAAACATGGCAGTTGTACACAATGGAATATTACTCAGAAATAAAAAAAAAATAAAATCATGGCATTTGTAGGTAAATGGGTGAAATTGGGGAAGATAATGCTAAGTTAGCAAAACCAAAAATAACAAATGCTGAATGTTTTCTCTGACATAAGGAGGCTGACCCATACTGGGGTAGGAAGAGGGAGCATGGGAGTAATAGATAAATTCTATTTTGGGCAGATTGGTGGGAGGAATAGGGAGGAGAAAGGGATTAGCAAGGATGGTGGAATATAATAGACATCCTTATCCAAAGTACACGTATAAACACATGAATTGATGTCAACCTACTTTATATACAGAGATGTGAAAAATTGTGCTGTATATGTGTAATAAGAATTGTAATATATTGTGCTGCCATATATTTTAAATTTTTTAGAAAATTTTCAAAATGAAAAGTTGGCTCTTTGAAAAACAAATACATTTGATAAAACCTTATCCATGCTACTGTAGAGAAGGAGAGAAATACTCCAATTACTAAAAATCCATGATGAAAAAGAAAAATATCACCATGAACATTAGATAAATACAGAAGGTAACTAGAAATTATTTTGAAAATTTGTATGGCAATAAAACACAATATATTGAAGTCATCAACAAATGTCTAGAATCATGTGACTTACCCAAACTGAATAAGTTAAACAGATCATTTTCAAGCAATGAAATAGAAGACACCATCAAAAGCCTACCAACCAAAAAAATAAATAAATAAAGCCCAGGACTCAATGGATACAAGACCATCAAAGAAAAACTAACACCAACACTCCTCAAATTATTCTATGAAATATAAAAAGAGGGAGCACTTCCAAACTCACACTATAAGGCCAATATCTCCTTCATTCTAAAATCAGACCAACACAGAAAAGAAAGTGTACTTCAGACCAATACCTCTAAAAAGCAGAAGCAAAAATTCTGAATAAAATTCTGGCAAATCAAATACAAAAACATATCAAAAAGATGGTTCATCATGGTCAAGTGGGATTAATCGCAGGGATGCAAGGTTGGTTCAACATACAGATATCAAAAAATGTAATTCATCACTCCAGTAGATTTAAAGATAAGAACCTTATGATCATCTCAACAAATGAAGAAAAAAGTATTTGAAAAAATACAGCACCTCTTCATGTTCAAAACACTAGAAAAACTATGGATGACAGGAACTTATATCAACATTTTAAAGGCTATTTATGCCATGCCTCAGGCCAACATCATTCTAAATGGAGAAAAACTAAAGGCATTCCCTCTAACATCAGAAACCAGACAGGGATTCCCTCTCTCAACCCTTCTATTCAATATAGTTCTTGAAACACTGGCCAGAGAAATTAAACAGATGAAAAAAATTAAAGAATAAATATAGGAAAAGATGAACCTAACCTAGCACTATTTTCTGATGATATGATTCTGTACCTAGAAGACTCAAAAACTCCACTAGAAAACTTCTAGAACTAGAATTTAGCAAAGTAGCAGGATATAAAATCAACACCTGTAAATCAAAGGCATTTCTGTATGTCAGTGACAAATCCTCTGAGAGACAAATGAGAGAAACTACCCCATTCACAATAACCTCAATAAAAAAGGATACTTGGGAATCAACAAGAGGTGAAGGATCTATACAATTAAAACTATGAAACACTAAAGAGAAATCAAAGACCTTAGAAGATGAAAAGATTTAACTTGATCTTGAATAGGCAGAATTAATATTATCAAAATGGCCCTACTACCAAAAGGACTCTACAGATTTAGTGCAATTCTGATCAAAATGCCAATGGCATTCCTCATAGAAATAGAAAAGCAATCATAAAATTTATCTGGAAAAATAAGAGACTCAGAAGAGCTAAAGCAATCCTTAGTAGGAAAAGGGAGACTGGTAGCATTGCAATACCAGACCTTAAACTATAGTACAGAGCCACAGTAACAAAAACAGCATGGTTCTGGCCTCAAAACAGGCTGGTAGACCAATAGCCCAGAGTAGAGGACACACAGACCAACCCACAAACCACAATTATTTTATATTAGACAAAGGTGCTAAAAATATGCACTGGAAAAAAGAGAGCATCTTCAACAAATGGTGCTGGGAAAACTGGAAATCAATAGGCAGCAAAATAAAATTGAATCCCTGTCTCTCACCATGCATAAAAGTTAACTCAAAATGGATCAAGGATCTAGGAATTAAACCAGAGACTCTCCAAATAGAAGATAAAGTAGGCCTTATCTCCATCATGTGGGATTAGGCTACAGCTTCCTTAATAACACTCCTATAGCACAGAAATTTAAACCAAGAATCGACACATGGGATGGATTTAAACTAAAGATTTTTATCAAAAGAAAAAACCAATAGAATAGAGAGCCTACTTTCTGAGAGCAATTTTTTACCCCTCATACATCAGATAGAGCACTAATATCTAGGGTATATAAAGAACTCAAACGTCTTAACACCAAAAATAATCCAATCAATAAATGGGCCAAGAACCTGAAAACACACTTTGGAGAAGAGGATATACAATCAATCAACAATTATATAAAAAAAAGTTCATCATCTCTAGCAATCACAGAAATTCAAATTAAAACCACTCTAACATGACATCTCATTCCAGTCAGAAGGGCACATATTATGAAGACAAACAACAGTAAGTGTTGGTGAGGATGTGGGGGAAAGGTACACTCATACATTGCTGGTGGAACTGCAAATTGGTGCAGCCAATTTGGAAATCAGTATAGAGATTCCTTGGAAATCTGGGAATGGAACCACCATTTGACCCAACTATTTCTCTTCTCGGACTATACCAAGAAACAAAAAGAGCACACTACAGGGACACAACCAGGTCAATGTTTATAGCAGCACAATTAACAATAGCTAAACTATGGAGTCAACCTAGATGCCCTTCAGTGGATGAATGGATAAAATAAAAAGTGGCTTATATACACAATGGAATATTACTCATCATTAAAATAGAACAAAATCATGGCACTTGCATGTAAATGGATGGAGTTGGAGAAGATAATGCTGAGTGAAGTCAGCATATCCCCCCCCCAAAAAAAAATGCCGAACGTTTTCTCTGATATAAGGAGGCTGAATCATAGTGGGTTAGGGAGGGGGAGCATAGGAGGAATAGATGAATTTTAAATAGGGCAGAGGGGTGGAAGGGAAAGGGAGGGCACAGGGGATTAGGAAAGATGATGGAATGTGATGGACATCTTTATACAAAATTCATGAAAATTTGATACATGAAAAATTGTGCTCTATGTGAAATCTATGTGAAACACTGTTGTCATGTATTTTAAAAAATAATAAAAACCATAAAAAATCATGATCTAAAAAACATCTAGAAAAAAGAAAGAAAGAGGAAAAAGAGAAAGAAAGAAATAAAGAAAGAAAGAAACTGACTGAGATAGGATGCATTGGGTGCTACACACCTGATATATCCAGTGGTCTGGAGGCTGAGGCAGGAGGATCAAAATTGTGAAACTTACCCTAGCAACTGAGTGAAACCCTGCCTAAATTTAAAAATAAATGGGCAGTAGTAATTTTTAAAATTAAGAAAAAATTAAATTTTTTAAATAAAAATTTTAAAAGGACTGAGGATAGTGTTCAGTAATAGGGCACCCTGGTTCCAATTTCCAGTTTCACAAAAGGAAATAAAGAATGAAAAAAAGTCCTTTTCAAAGTTACAGAAAAAATATTTTTAAATTTATACATCGTATATATGAAAACAAAAATTCGGTTTCTCAAATGACTCCATTAAAGAGAAAAAGGAGAAGTGACAGATGAAAGAAACCAATTGCCTCACCTTTACCCAAACTCTTCTAAGAAAGGAGAACAGAGACTACAAGAGAAACGCAGGCAAGAGCAATGAACAGCCCCTTCAAATAGCAGGTATCTAAATGTCCCTTCATCACAAAGCAATCAACGTCTTAAGAAAGAAGGGACTGCACTATAAAATCACATTGAACAAAAATTGAGACAGTGTTGAAGAATATGTGGGATTATCATGAAGGTCCACAGAAACAGATGTGGACCCTAGAGCAACTGTCCATATGGGGACACAGCAACGCTCCTCCAGAGTCGAGACCCAGGGTCTGGTGACATAGGATGTCCATTTGGTAATAGATAAATAATAAATTATGAAAAATAACCATTTCTAGCAATCAGCCACATTTTGTTTGCCATATTGCATACAGTTTGACAAATGCTATGAAACACTGTGTCAGTTTTATATAGCTGTCACATAAATGTCACATTTCACATATAAGCATACTTAAATAGTACATCTGCAGAATTTGAAAAAATACAAATACAGATCAGCACATAACAGACTGAATTACACACCCTGGGTATAGATGATAGGACTCCTCATTATAAAGAAGACAGCTTCCCTCAGGTTCATCTATGACAACACCCATCAAAATTTCACCATGGTTTCCTTTCATTGAAGAAGGGACCAAAGCAAACAGTTTGAAAATTCTCCTGGAAGGTTGAATTGGTATGAAATTAGCCAAGAATTCTGAACTCTAAGAGCAAAAGCAGGAGCTATCATTACCAGGCACTAATGCATATTATAAAATTATCATATTGCAGTAATTTGAGGACCAAAAAAATTACAAAGCAGAAATTTCATAGATGACTCCATATGTATGTAAATGCCATTTTTATTATGAAATGCAATGAAAAAACCTAGCTAAATGCAACCATCTCCAGCAGAGGATTTGATGTGAATGAACAAGGCAACCCAACGTGAAGGGAGGTGTGGGAACTGGAGGCGCAGAGCACTGGTAGGGCTTGGGTGCAGGACGTGCGTGGTACTGGATTACACTCCAGCACCCCAAAGAAGCACATATTGAGTAGGATTATGTTTCAAAATTATACCAGAATAGGAGGCTCCTTGATTCCCTTACACATAGATACACCAAATAAACACCTACTTCTATTTTGAGTCCCTTTTAAATAAAGTTATAATGGACTGAGAGACCTATGCATTAGACCACTCAGAAAATCTCTACCATCCAAAAGGCAGGCAATGTTGGGGGCCATGTGGACATTAGTCCTGCCTTGAGCCATGTGCCACATAATTGGGACAGAATACCAAAATCCAGTGTCTCCCAAAGTAGTAGAAAACTGTTTGGTATCACAAATGGAGAACATGGGACACTAAATGACTTGTAGCTGGAAACAGAATTTTTCTGGTGCTCATAGAAGAAAGAGCTGGATATACAGAAGTATCAGGGTTAGAGAAAGGGGGAGATTTTCAATGGCTGTGGAGGGTCATGAGCTTTATCCATGAGACAATGGCAAAAGGGGAGTGAGATCAAGGGTCCCAGTTTATCCCTAGAAGGAATTTGAAGCATGATTTGTAAACTGTGGTTGCTAAGAGTTGAGCTCCTCCCTAGCCAGTCCCCAAGGGTAGACAGGACAATTGCAGTCCACCCAGCAGCCCTGCCTGAGCCCTCTCCCCTCTACCTCAGTAATAACTCCAGGTGTAGCCAGTTCTTTCTGGAAAAAGGATCTCCAGGCACTCAGGGTCCCCATATTTTTCCCATCTCATGGACTCCATCCTAACCCACCAAGCTTTGGGAGCAGTGGCAATTGTGCATGTGCATATCTCAGAAAGGAGGGGCTTCACATTAGTGTGCAATCACTTCCCTGGACTATGATCCCCCCTCCCAGGAGTGAAGCAAAAGCTGTCAAAAGCACAGCTCCCTGTTTCTTTCTAGAATAGGCTCACACCACCCTCCTGCAGTGAGCACAGGTAGCCTGGGTTCTAACCAATTGCATCAGGAATTCAGCCCCCAGCCAAATAGGACAGCTTCTCAGTCTGAGTGCAGCTGTGGGAAAGGCTCCTATCAAACAGTCAAAGGAACCAGTCCTCCAATGACATGGATATGGAGAAAGAGACCCGCTCACCTGGGGCTAGAATATAAGCTCAGTGCAGCCATTTTCGAAAACAGCATGGAGGTCTTTAAAAGCTAACAGAACAACATCAACTCTGGATGCATTCCCAGAGGAACTTGAACCAGTGTGTCCATAAATGGCTGCATGCCCATCACTGTTCCAGGATCCACAGGAGCCAGGACGAGGAAACTTCTTAAGTGGCTCTGGCTAAGGAGACTCCTCCCAGCCACAGGGCCATCACCTACTCTCCTGAGAAACTACTTCCCCTCAATGCACCTGCTCACAGGTTCACCAGTGGCTGATATTCACCAGACACTCAGGAGACCTCAGATGTGCCAGGTGTGGGATCCTCGAGTCACACAGAGCCAAACCAGGACCAGGAAAATATCACAGAGGGCCTGAAACCCCAGGGACATGCAGTCCACAGGGGGGAACCTCAGCCCATAGACATTCTGAACAGGGGTCTAGATTAGGAGAGGAAGGGAGAATATACATGCACACACACACAAACTCACACATTTTTTCAAATGTCAAGTGGTTTTGGTGTACTTTTCTCTCATGTGAAATGCTCATAAACAGAAAACAAAACCTTTGCTCCTTATTTTATTACAGTGGGGACAGGGGACTGGAATTTGAGGAATTCATTGATACATATGTACAGGTTTCGTCTGGGAGACGGGGTTGTGCATCTGACATTTTTCTTCCCTTACATTTAGAACATTCAGGGGGCCCAGGCAGGAGGGCCACCCCTGTAATCCCAGCCACTCAGGAAGCTGAGGTATAAGTTCAAGGCCAGACTCAGCATCTCAGCTTCTTTCAGGAGATAAATAAGAGAAAGTACGAGGGATGTAGCTCTGTGGGAAAAGACCTCTGCATTCAATCCACTATGCTCCCCATGCTCTCCAAAAAGAATGAAAACCTCAGGGGTGAGAAAAACCTGAGACCCCTGCAGATCCCAGCCCATTTTGGTAGGAAAAGGGCCCATGAACTGGTGATTCTCACGGTCCCAACACTCTGAAATCCACCACAGAAGAAATTCAGGGAGAAGCAATTTGTACAGGAGATACCCATGTGTTTAATAATAAGAATAAAAGAATCCAACATCTTTAGAAACCCAAGAAATGTAAAATAAAATCATATCGGAGAAAAAATTAAATAGTATCAATGATGATACGAAACAAAAGAATTATAATAAACTGAAAGAGTTTAAGTGCTTCTTAACTATTTGTAGAAACTCTTTTGCTAATAAAGACACATGATAGACTCCCGGTGCAGGGACTTGCTGAAATCAGTTCATAGGACCAGGATAATACATTAATAGTCATGGTACATTCAGCTTAAAAATAGTATAAAATACCATGGGTCAATTTTACAGGGTGCCATATGCAGGTGGTATTATGTATAACTATGATGCACTAATAAACAATCCAGCATGCTTTACACTTAATGGAAGCACCCAGTCCTAAAATTCATCCACAAAGTTAAATATATGTAAACTTAGCCAAAAAACTGTTGAATTATAAGAGAAAAAGAGTTATTACCTAAAATGTACATTGTGGAGCTGTACTGTTACAATTATTATCTAGGAATCATGATGTCAATAAAGTCCACCCACGAACCCACGTGGATGTGAAAATTCTATACTTAATTGCAACGGAAAAGTCATTATCAATCCAACCCTAACAAGGCTACCCTCAGCAACTTAGCTAGACCCGCGGTCATAATAAAGACTAAAAACTACCAGGGACATGGCTGAGTGCTAAGGAACCCTTCTGTTAACTACAAACAAAAACAAACAAACTCCACAAAACTAGCTGAGGAATAAGCAAGGTCCCTGTTCACCATAGCTCCCCTCCTGCAGGAAAAGGGTGTTTGGAGATTGGAATTTTTTTCTTTTTCTTTTTTTTTTTTTGGTACTTGGCATTGAACTCAGAGGCCCTCAACCACTGAGCCCCATCCCCAGCCCTATTTTGAATTTTATTTAGAGGCAGGGTCTCCCTGAGTCTCTAAGTGCCTCACCCACTTGCCTAAGCTGGCCTTGACCTTGCAATCCTTCTGCATCAGCCTTCTACCCGCAACCACAGGGATGACAGGTGTGTGCCATCCCCTAGCTTGCAGTTGATTGTTCTCTGGTTCCACCTGTCAATCACCACAGCCCAGGAAGACGCTGGGCAGCCAAGCTCACCTGCCACTTAGGACTGGAGCAGGGGCTGAGGCTGCCCCAGGGGATGGGGAGGCTGGAGGGGTCTCTGCCACTGTCACTGTCTCTACCTGGCTGGCCATGGGGACTTAGGTGCACTGTCCCCAATAGGCTCAGGCCTGTGGACGCGGAAAGCCCCCCCGGAGTCGGGGTCGGCCAACTCAGGTTCTGCCACAGTGGGTCTCACCTGATGGCATCCCTGCCCCGCCTCCCTCCCTAGCCTCCCTGTCCAGGCACCAGGTGTCACTGCACACTCACCATTTCCTGGTGCCCAGCAGACAAGCCTGCCCTGGAGAGCTTCAGCCCCTGCATGGCAGGGCCAACCAGGATCCCTGGCACCAGGGAAGCCTGGAGGCCAACTACACAGACCCCGGAGAAATAAAACTCATCCAGAGCACGGAGGCCCCCCCCCCGTTCGCTGGCTGCGCTCAGGATTGGACAGCGCTCATCACGGGGGCTTCTGATTGGACAGGGCGTCCGTCAGTCTCTGTTTTCCCCAGCCTAACCCCAGCAAACCTTTTTTTTGAGTGACAGTGGCAAGAAGGAGGCCAGAATGACAGGGTTTGAGTGCATCTTTATTTTCTTTCCATTTGGGGTCTGGGTATTGGATTAGGGTTAGGGTGACCAGAATTCTAAGTTCTGTTGGGTTTTGATGTTAGGAAATTGATGTCATTTCTCGACAGTTTCACCACCTGGGCCTCCTCCTATAATAAGACCACCCAGAGCGTCCTAGGGAGGCTGACTTGTCCTCTGTTCATCTGTGCAAAATTCTCCAAGCAGAACTGGCCTTTCACCCAGTAGGAACTGTCCAGTGCATCACGGCCATCACTCGTAGAGGCTCACTTGGAGGGGGGGGGGACGGAAGGGGGGGCCTGGCAGGACCCTTAGAGGAGGTTCCCACCGAGTTGGCAGCCTGAGAGCTGATGTTCCTCCAGCTAAGTTGAATCTGTATCTGGAGCCCACATTGAGCTGGAGGCAGAGTAAGGACATCAGCACAGAAGAGACCCCCAGAGCGCAGACCTGGGTAAACCCCAGCTGCACCCGGGCTCCCTCTCCCTCTGGCCACTGGGGCTTGAGTTCAGAGGCCTCGACCTCTGAGCCCCTTCCCCAGCCCTAGCTTGAAGTTTAGAGACAGTGTCTCACTGAGTTGTTAGCACCTTGCTTTTGCTGAAGTTGTTAGACCTTGCTTTTGCTGAAGCTGGCTTTCAATTCGCCATCCTCCTGCCTCAGCCGCCCTAGACGCTGCAATGACAGGCGTGTGACACTTTTTTTTTTCTTTTCTTTTTTTTTTTTGAGAGAAATACCTGCGGTGGCCACAGGATAACAGCCTTGCACAGATCAAGGCCACCCTGGGTGCTCTCCCTTGTTCCCACCATTCCCCTGGATCCCGGGCAATGGAATCCTGCCTCCTCCAAAAACCAGAGACCCCCTGCCCAGGTGTGCATCCTTATATCAGCTGAATACTCTGCACTTGACAAAAAAAAGGAAAGAAAGAAAAGAAAGAAGACAGACCCTACCTGCTTGTCTTGATGCAAACAAGGCCAATGTGTTTCCAAAGAGAGCTCTGGTCTTGTCCATCCAATTCAGTGGTGCAAAAAGTCACATAATACAGAGAAGACTTCTCATTAAGGGGGGCTCCAGGGTCTGTCTATTAATGAAAAACAATTTGGGTTTGATTGGAAGTCCAGGAAAGCCAATTCCAGGTTTTCCTAATTTGGTAAATAACTCCATAGACTCCAATGCACCCTGCTCCTCTCTGCCATAATTAATCATGGAGGCCTGAAGGTTACCTGCCCTCTGGGACCCCAGCTCCTGCAGATATAAGCTGTGGGGGGGGGTCCTTTGTTCTCCATGCATCACCCTGAACCTCCACCTTCCCTTCACACTCCAACATCTTTGGGGGAGCGATTTAGAAAATTCTGTAATGTACGTAAAGACATTTCCTCATCCGAGTGTGATGCTATCAATTTGGTCCTATGGTCCTGTTTAGTATGTTTTATGTCTTTTTATTTTGTTGGTTCTTCTTAGTTATACATGACCATAGAGTCCATTTTGGTAAAATTATCCAAGCATAAAATATACCTTATTCTCCTTAGGACCCCATTCATGTGGATGAGCATGATTGTTACTGTACTCTGGATAAATGCCATTTTGACTTGAGTGAAAGGGAATCTCAGTGCAGTTTTAACTTGCATTTTCCTAATTGCTAGATACATTGCCGTTTCAGTATTTATTTTTTAAAATATATTCTCTAGTTGTAGTTGGACCCAATGCCTTTAATCTATCTATTTATTTTTCTATGGTGCTGAGGATGGGACCCAGTACTTTGCATGTGCTACATGAGCACTCTATGGCTGAGCCCCAGTCCCAGCCTCCATTTTCAGTATTTTTAACTTTTGTTTCTCAGTAACAACAGACTAGGTCTTTGGGGAACCAGTTTTGCTGCTTTTGTGAATTGGGAACATTTCTCTTGAAGAAAGACTGAGAAAGTCAAGGCACATACCCAGGATTCCAGGGATGAGCAGTACACAGTTGTCTTTCCCAGGATGAGGAGAAGATTATGTGGCTGAGAAGAGGGAAAGAGCTGGGAACACTTTTGGGCCAGAAACTCTTCTTCCCCCATGAGGAAAATTATTCTTGCTTTTAGTTTTCTTAACCCAAATGAGAGATTTTCCTAAGCTACCAGTGCCACTAGATATAATTCCCTGGATAAAGCTCAGATTTGTCTTGAGAGGCAAGGAAAAATGAATAACCAACCCAGTGCTTCCAATACCAACAAGCTAGACCTTGGGCTCCTTGGGTGCAAAACACTGGGGTTTACCCAATAATTAACAATCCAACAGCACCCGACACCGAACTAATGGTGGACGGAGAATTGGATCAGTGGGTGTGGGTATCTGTGGGTGGCCAGATGCAGGAGCTTGCCTCTGGGTGCATTTCTTGCATCTGGGAAGTTTTTCAACACCAATGAGATAAACAAAGTGGTGAGAACACTGGCAAAACCCTCTGCAATATTCTACCCAGGAAAATTCATGAGCACTTTAAAAGCATTTTAATGTTTACCCTCAGTCAAATGTGCCTCAATCCGAATGAAAACATTTGAAAAGAGCTGTCAACATGAAAAGTTTCTGAAATCTGCTGGTTTGTGGATCACTGCAAATCCATATTAGTCCATGGCTAAATACATAAGTAAAAATAGAAATCTAATAATGAACATTTTCTTAAAACTTCTCTCCTGAAAACACTGCCCTATTTGCTTTTATAACTAAATGATCATTTAATCATTCCTCTAGCAAAACTTGAGGTCCATAAAGAACTGTGGAACATGCCTGGTTGGGGCAGAAATGCTGGAATATCATGAAGAAAGTTACTCTGAATCTCAAAGGAAAAGAAGTCATAAATCACCACAATGCAGGAATGCCCACAAAAACTTGAAATTAAACTAGGGACTCTGGTTGTGGCTCAGTGACAGAGATCCTGCCTAGCTCGTGTGAGGCACTGGGTTCAATCCTAAGCACCACATTAAATAGAAATATGTAAAATAAAGGTATACTGTCCAACTAAAAACTATTTTTAAAAATAAACATCAGATTTTTTTAAAAAAAATAAAGCAACTCCCTGCAATGCAGCATTTCTTCTAGACCAGCTTCCTGGACACCCAAATACTAGCATCATATAAGAAAGCTTAGAAAAATGGGTGAGAAATTACAGAAGTCTTATCTGGCCCCATCTCTAGTCCAGCCCCACTTAAATGTCCCTCTCCAAATAGCAACACCTCAGACCACGTATTTGCTTTTTCTCCCTTTAGGACTTCCTCGCATTTTTTCTCTTTCTTTCTTCTTCTGATGCTGGGGATTGAACCTGGGACCTGTGCATGCAGGGAAAGCACACAACGGACTTCACTGAATCCCCAGCTCCTCATTTTCTTTCCTGAATGTGGATCTGTTTTTTAAATGGGACTGTCCATGTGCCTGACAAATGAAGTTCTTTTCTGCCATGAAAATTAAAAAACCTACTTTCTCTGAGCTGATGTCTCTGTCTCTCCTTGGAATCCCTTCCCATCACATAACCTCTCACAGCCAGAGTAAGACTTGAGCTTTGGAATTGTGTGGGATTTTCATTGTTTGGGGTGTGATATCACATACATCACTGGAGGGAGGTAACCAGAAGCCATGCATTTGTTTAATTGGCAAAGGACAAGGTTTGGTAGCACATGTCTGTAAGGCCAGGCATTTAGGAGGCTGCTAACAGGGGATCTAAAGTCTGAGGCCACAGTTGGCCTGTTAGCAAGACCCTGCCTCAAAATAAAATATTCAAAGTTCTGACACTGGGTGAGTCTTCATGAAAAATGAAGGGTCAGAATTCCTGTTTCAACAGTCTCTCCTTAGGATGCTGTGTGTAGGTATGTGACTGTTACCTTCCAACAGGAACTAGAGTGGTTGCTGGTTTCCACCTGTATTAATAAATAGATAAAATGAAGAGAGTAAAGAAGTAAAGCAATAAAAAATCTGACATTGTTGCTAGTTGTGATCCCAGAGATACAAAGGTTATGTTGTGTTTCTTGGATCTTGTGTTCTTGCAAGAGTGGATTTTAGATAATACATAAAATGTAATCAAAGTAGAGCAAAGTTTATTGGCCCAGAAATCACTATCAAGGAAGGGAGAGGAAAACAGTGAGTCTTCTCTGACATTTCTAGGCCTCACACACCTTTGATCTTCAGGTTAATGGGAGATGCTGTGGGTGACTCCAGAATTATGCTCATGGACCAATTCCTACTCTTAACTGGCAGTAGGATGACATTGTGTTCGTAGGTTCCTACTCCACATGGTCTTGTCGAGAGACACCAAAGCAAAACCCGAGTGTGTGTTTGTGTGTGTGTGTGTGTGTGTGTGTGTGTGTTTGTTTTTCTGAATTTAGTATAGTAGAAATTTTATTATGGCAGCTGTTATGAAGACAAACAACAAGTGTTGGTGAGGATGTGGGGATAATGTACAGTCATACACTGCCGGTGGGACTGGTAATTGGTGCAGCCAATATGGAAAGCAGTAAGGAGATTCCTTGGAAATCTGAGAATGGAACCACCATTTTACCAGATATTCTGTGGATCCAACCTAGAGGCCCTTCAGTGGATGAATGGATAAAAAAGTATGCATTATTTATACACAATGGAATTTTATTCAGCAATAAAAGAATAAAATCTTGTGTGTGTGGAAGATTATGGTCTTTTTCTCTTGGTTTCTGACTTTTAGTGAATAGAGTTTTCTGAGATTCTCACCAGAATCTTTGCCTTTGTCAAAGGGGGTATTGCAAATTACTTCTGTTTCTTGCTGTCTAACTTTTGTGGTTTTCCAATATGGGGTATGAGGTAGAAGTGGATTTTAAGTGAATATTTTTAATGTAGGAGTTCACTAATTACTATTAGAAGCAACAGATGAGCTCAGAACAGTAATAAAATTTAATATCATCAGTTATTTATGTGCATAACAAAGTAAGTAGCAAACATAAAATTGAAGACAGTTCTAATGACCATAATATCAAAAGCAAAATACTTGGGAGTTTTTCAAGAAATGTGAACACTTGCACATTTAACATGGCTTGTTTTTAGAAACTATACTATTATTCCTAAGCCACCTTCTTTTTTGTGGGGACCTTAACTCATAAAAAAAGGAAAGGAATTAAAAACTTTCCCCTTTGATCCTGAGGAGAGGACTTAGGTGTGTTTTACCAATGAGCTCTATCATCATCACATTCTTATTTTCTTTGAGATATGGTCTTGCTAGACTCAAAGTTGTGACCCTCAAGTTTTGGCTTCCAGGGCAGCTTGGGTTACATGCATGTGCCATCACAACCCTGGTAGAGATTAGTCTTTTTTGTTTTCTTTAGTTGTAGTGGACTCAGTAACTTATTTTATATATTTATTTTTATATGATGCTGAGGATTGAACCCAGTCTCTCACATGTGCTAGGCAAGTGCTCTAACCCTGAGCCCCAAAACCAGGGATTAAATTTTTGACTTTCATATTACAGGTTGCCTCAGGATAACATCTAGGTTTGCAAACGTGTATACTGTCCCCATTTTGTGAGTAGAAGGTAGAGGCCACAATGAGAGAACATAATCAAAAGAGACAGGAGGTCAAGGCTCTGAGAAAGGGGGACTAGGTATTTCAAATTCTGTGGCATCAAACTGAGGAAAACAATGTTAAGGTAGCTGGGTATGAAGAATAGGGTCCCTCACATTTAACTTTAGAATCAGGATCCAAGAAGATATATAAGAAAACAAACCATTTCCTGTTTACATTTTAAAAAGATTATCATGGGTAGGACTTGGTCAGAAGTCATCATTATCACACCCCACCCACAAGCCCACACACATTACTTCCTTTTTACTTTTTTTCCTCTTTAGCAGTCAAGTCAACATCCACACCTCAACGTGCATCCTTGCATGAAGAGAAAGGACTGAGCCACAGTACCCTGGGGATCACAATGGGCACATCTTTGCCTAGCTTATGGCAGAAACTAGCAAAGGAATGGCAGAGTTCAGGAACATCTCTGTCTCCTTTCTCTCACAAACAAATATCTAGAGATTTCAATTATAAATTGATGGATAAAGTAAACTTGGGAGTATTGGGACAAATATTTGGAACACTGAAAATATAAATGTTCACCATCCTAATGTCTTATTTCTTTTTTATCTTTGTTTTTGTTTTTAATACTGTGGATTGAGTCCAGGGGCACTCAACCTCTCAGCAACATTCCTGATCTTTTTTTGTAATTTAGTTAGAAACAGGGTTTCACTGGACCCAGGGTTGCCTTACCTGTGACAGAGATCCACCATCATTTTCTTTTTCAGTTTTAAGACAGAATGTTACCAAACTACTAAGGCTGGCCTTCAAGTTTTGGCAACACTGTCATATACATCATCCTTATTTTAAAGTTGAGTAATAAGTGAGGTGTGGAGGTACATTTCTTTTGTTATGCTAGAGACTCGATAGGCTGAGGGAGGAGAATCATGATCTTGGAGCCAGCTTTACATCTTGGT
The DNA here is from genome assembly GCF_052094955.1 of Ictidomys tridecemlineatus. NCBI lineage: Eukaryota > Metazoa > Chordata > Mammalia > Rodentia > Sciuridae > Ictidomys > Ictidomys tridecemlineatus. The sequence continues at coordinate 116,707 of NW_027523833.1, read as the reverse complement.
GACACCCACTGCACCTTAAAAGACTTTGTCTCAAAATAATTGTAAAAAAACTGAAAAGGTTATATATGTATGTTGATACATTTATGTGTAAACACAGTGATTAATCTCTCTTTCACTATTATCTGTAATATACCATAGGTTCTTCTTTCTGAGTTACTCTTTGAAAATTTAGGTTGTGGATATTACTGCAGTAAACTTGGGAGGGTAGATATTCCTTAAGATGGATTTTATTTCCTACAGTTGTTGAAGTGGTTAATGTCAGATGTCCATTTGAGTGGATTGAGATACCCAGAGAATTGGTGTGGAAGATCTCTCCAGGTGTCTGTGAGTGTGCTTCCAGAAGGCTAAGTCAGAAAGCCTGGGGAATACCTGTAATGAACAAATATATTGGTGTTCAATAGGTTTGATTTTAAAAAAGCAAGAGAAGCAGTCACTCACTTATGCTTCAAGCTTCTTGAAGTCCCCTTTGGAGACTTGCACCATTGGCTCTACCTGGGTCTTTTTAAAATTTTTTGTTTGTTTAAATTAGTTATCCATGACAGTAGAATGCATTTATATACTTTGATATATCATACATAGATGGGATATAATTTCTCATTTTTCTGAGTATACATATTGTAGAATCACATAGGTCACACAGTCACATACATACATAAAGCAATCATGTCTGTTTCATTCTCTTTCTTATCCCCACATCCCCTGCCTTCCCCTCCTTTCACTTTCCTCTACCTAATGTAAGTTAATGCAATCTTTTTTTATTTTGCATTACAATTTTTAATACACATATATACCACAATTTTTGTATCTTTTTTTATGCAATGCATGTTGACACACAATTCAAGTCTTCATACATGTATTTTTAATGTATGACACATTCTACCAACCTTGCTAATTCCTGTCCCCCTTTCTTTTCCTCTCACCCCTCTGCAATATCTAGAATTCATCTATTCCTCCTATGCTCCCCCTGCATACTCCACTGTAAGTCAGACCTCTTATGTCAGGGAAATATTCAGCATTTCTTTTCAGAGGGTGGTCATTGGTAGCTTCACTTATCATTATCTTCTCCAACTCCATCCATTTACATGCAAATGCCATGATTTTATCCTTTTATTGCTGTGTAAAATTCCATTGTGTATATATGTCACATTTTTTTTATCTTTTCATCCACTGAAGGGCATCTGTGTTGGCTCCAAAGTTTAGCTATTGTGAGTTGTGGTGCCATAAACATTGATCTGGCTGTGTCCCTGTAGTATGTTGTTTTTAAACCTTTGTGCTTAGACTGAGGAGAGGTATAGGTGGGTCCAATGGAGGTTCTATTTCCATATTTCCAAGAAATCTCCAAACTACTTTCCAAATTGGCTGCACCAATTTGCAGTCCCACCAGAAGTGTATGAGTGTACCTTGTCCCCACATCCTTGTCAACACTTATTGTTGTTTGTCTTCATAATAGCTGCCATTCTGACTGGAGTGAGATGATATCTTAGAATATTTTTGATTTGCATTTCTCTGATTCCTAGAGATGTGCAGCATTTTTTTCATATATTTATTGATTGTATATCCTCTCCTGAGAAGTAACTGTTCAGGTCCTTAGCCCACTTGTTGATCAGGTTATTAGTTTTTTTATATACCAGGATTATTTAAGTTCTCTGCCCTGGACCACAGCGGTTTCATTTGCTTCCTCATATTGTGAAGCTTCCAGCTTCTTGGACTGAGGTGTTACCAGTTTCCCAGTGTTGCCATCCTGCAGGCAAAAATTTGGTGACTATTACTTCCATGATTATTTGAGTAAATAAAATAAGCTGTCTTCTGTATACATATGTACATTTTTATGTATTCTATTTTTCTGAAGAATCCTAAAAATACAGGCATATTCTCAATGTCTGGGTCATATTGCATCTCTAGTTATAATTTTTTGAAAAAACCCTTACAGGTTTTTAAATGTCTATTCAAATTTATTTTCCTGGCAAGGATGTCCAAGTGTCTTTTTTTCTGCATATCCTCTGAAGTATGTGCAACATTTTCAGGATGGAGCCCACAAGCATGTGGTTATATCTCATTGTGATATAACCTGAAAAAATAAAAATTCCAGAAGAAAATGAGAATTTTTTTTTGCCATTGGTGTTGTCATTGGTTTTAGATAGAATATGCAGAGACTGTACAAGGAAAAACAGCTGAGACTATATAAAGCTAAAAATGCTTCTATACAGCAAAGGAATAAATCAATGAAATGTAAAGTAGACTGGGTTAAAGAAAACTGATTCTAGCCCCATGTCTGAAAAAGCTCGACATCCAAAATATAAGAAACTTACACAACTCACCAAAATTTAATATAAACCCCTCATAACCTAATTTAAATATGGTAAAATACTTAGATTCTGCCCTAAAAATTAAACAAGTATGTAAAGACTTATGAAAGTTACTCAAGATCACGTATTAGCCTACATAAAATGATAATTTAGCTTTTCTGCTTTATTTGTCTCACAGGAGTATGGGTGCACACTCTCCATCCTTCACGGGGCATCTTGAGATTAGTTAGCAAAATGCCAGGTTCTCAGTTTCCCACATTATGCTTCCTCATTATTCCATCTTAATTGCCAAGAAAATCTCGATTCTGGAAAAAAACAAAATATAGATAAATTGCTAGATAATCATCAACTTTGAAAATTACTTCAGAAAACAATAAATACATTAGTAGACCCAGATGTGATGAAATATAATATAGACCTATAAATCAACATTTAACTTTACAACTTCTCAAAAAATACTTGTAGTTATGCTGATATGGGAGCACATGCCACTAGTCTTCACTACCTCGAGGCCACAGCAAGAGGAGGATTTAGGCTAAGGAATTTGAGGCCAACCTGGCAAAAACCCAGCTCTAAAAATTGACCCACTAAAAAACCAAACAGTAATAACATTTTTAAAAGGTGCCTTCACAGGTGATTTCTATGAAACATGTACTAAGCAATCACTAACAATAATTCATGATCACGTCTAAATGTAGATGAAGAAAACTGACTAATTCTTTAAGACCAGAAATACCAAATAACACAGCATAAGAATAGACGTTGCAGATATTCAAAACCCCTAGCAAACTAAGAACAACAACAAAAAGTATTATTGGACTTCATGACCAAGAGGGACATTGCCATATGGGAAGTTTCCAAAAATCATTTTGATAGAGGAAAGCTTTTGGCAAATCACTTACCAAATGACTGTAAAACCTATGGCCAATTACGACCAGGGGAAATTCTTTATAAATACACTTAAGGGCAGCTATGAAATGTTTTCATGCTTAATGTTGTGAACTGAAGTATTTATCAATTTATTTTTAGAAATAGAAAAAAATGTATGCTTTTCTAACTTCTAAATATTGTTTGAGAATATTAAATGGATTTTATACATCAAAAATCAAATAGCATATGCAGATGATACTATTATTTCTATAATGTTTCTAAGCAATATCCATGAACTAATGAAACATAAGAATTAGTTCAATAATGTCATAGGTAAAATGATCAACATTAAATCATTTAAATTATATACACTAGCAATGAGCAGTGTTAAAATCGAGGCACAATTCATTCACAAATATAGAGGAAATAATCTAAATGAAAATATTATCAAAATAACTGTTCACTGCAAAGTAAAAAGTAAAGGTGAAAGTAAAATGCAAAAAAGATCATGGAAACAAAATGGGAAAACTGTTAATATTCAATGATTAAAAGTTTGATTTGGGGTTTTAAGGGTCGACAGGCTTCCTCCAGACTAGTGCGTGAGGTGGGGCCAGGCTTCCTCTTCTGGTCTGGCCTGGCGCAGTGCCGGGTTTCCTCCTCTGATCTGATATGTATTCTATATATTTATAATTGAGTTATTGAGCTCTATAGTTTCTTTATTCAACTTTTGTTTGGAAGATCTATCCAGTAGTGAGAGAGGTGTGTAAAAGTCACCCCAGATCACGTTGTGATCAATTGGACTCTTGAACTTGAGAAGATTTTGTTTGAACATAGGTGCGCCATAGTTTGGGGCATATATATTTATGATTGTTATGTCTTGTTGGTGTATGGTTCCCTTGAGCAGTATGAGATGTTCTTCTTTATCTATTTTGATTAACTTTGGCTTAAAGTCTACTTTATTTAATATAAGTATGGAGACCCCTGCTTGCTTTCAAGGTTCATTTGAGGGGTATGATTTTTCCCAATCTTTCGCCTTCAGTCTGTCTTTTCCTGAGTCTCCTGGAGTCAGAATATTGTTGATTTTTTTAAAATCCAGGCTACTAGCCTATGTCGTTTGAGTGGTGTGTTTAAGCCATTAATATTTAAGGTTATTATAGAGTCATGGTTTGTATTTCCAGTCATCATTGTTTATTTTTGCTACTTAACTTGAAGTGTTAATTATTGTTTAATTTGTAATGTGTATCTACATATTGATACAAGTTAAAAATTAATTTAATTTTAATTGAACATGTGTAGTGATCAAATAAGTGCAATTTCTACCTTCTAAAATATCATTTTGATGTTTGAAACCTGTGAAGTCTTCTTAGAATGTTCAGAGTCTAATAATTACTTATACAATTCAAACTATGGGCTATAAAACCCTCTTAACTGCTTTTTGGCACTCCTTGCAAACTGTCTCTTGAAACAGATGTAAAAAGCTTTTCTCTTTTGTGGTTCTTTGTGGTTCTTTTTAAGCTTCAACATATGAGTGCAAACATACAGGATTTGTGAAATATGAAAAATCCACTAGAAAAAGAAAGTCTCCCATGGTAAATCCAGAAAAAAAGAATATACATTTAAAAATTGTAGACTATAATCCCAGTGCCTTGTGAGGCTAAGACAGGAGGATGATGAGTTCAAATCTAGCGACAGCAAGGCCCTGAGTAACATGGTGAGATGCTGTCTCTAAATAAAATATAAAATAGGAGTGAGGATGTGGATCACTGATTGAGTGCCCCTGAGTTTAATCCCTGGTACCCCCCAAATATTTTAAATAACTAGGCCTTAGTTATTTTTGAAAGATCTATATATAAATGGCATATGCCAATTCTTATGAATTTATTTTATGTAAGTCAAATATTACATGAATATTTTTATAGTATAAGCTTAAATTGATCTATATTATCATGTAAAAAATAACTTAAAAATTGTTTTAGGTGAAGCTGAATGCCTGCAATCCCGTTGGCTCAGGAGTCAGAGGATTGCAAAGCCAAAGTTCAGTAACTTAGCAATATTTTTCCCCAATGTAAAAAAATGGCTGTTGATATAGTTTAATGACTAAGTGCCCCGGGTTAAATCTGGGGTACAAAGAAAAGGAGGAGGGTTTTAAAATCGCCGTGTCTCAACAACAAAAACAAATGTGAAATTTAAAACCAAAAACTGCATTCTATCACTTTTCTGTGACACACAGACTCTGCTTTAATTCATTTTAAACATTTGAATCTTACACAATCCAAGTTTTCTAACACTCAATAAATGACATGTTTTAATCAAGTGGGTCTCCAGGCCATTGGATCAATTTAAGGTCAGTGTAGCTGAGGAATCTGCAGACATACAAACTGGAGTGTGCAGGTGCCATGAATTTGCAGTAATTGTCAAGAACTCATGGATGGATTGTTCATTGCCTTGAAACTGTTGGAAAATTGTTTTCTCATGGAAAATTTATATATCAGTATTGGAAAAAACTTAGACCATTTCCTGATACTATGCTTCAAAGAAAGGGACACAATTTCATGCAATAATGAGAATAACTAATCTTCATACAGGTAGTGGCCAGGAGAAAGCACAGTCTGGTCATTCTGCTAGCTCCAGTTTTGAACCACAATCACCACTAAATGATGTGCATCAAGTATGATTAAAATTGTATAAATGTACCATGGTACTGTTGTGAAGAAATATCTATAGTAATGTCCCTGCTGAGGTTCCATTGTTGTTAGGAAGCATGCTGGGGAATGAGAATAATTTACAGATGACTGAAATCCTGAGCTAAGTACCTTCCAAGCTGTGCACATTATGCCTGGCACAACATAGTCCAGGAGATCATGAGACATAATACAAGCTCTCTGACATCAAGGAGGTAATCTGAGAAGCACCCCTCAAACAAGGGAGTAATACTTCAAGCTTGGTCCATGGATACCCTATTGTACTGGGCACTCATGTCCTTTATGCACTAGAGAAATCAAGCTGCCCCCTAGAGTGGGCATTCTGTGTGGAAGAATATGTAAATCACAGGGAATCTAACACAGATTTTTGAAATAGGTTACATTTGAAGAACTCACATATGGTAAGAAGGAAAGGCCAAGTGAGGAGATGAGAAAAAACAGATCACACATTAAAAAGAAATTTAAAAAAAAATCACAAGTTTTGTTTGTTAGAGCTGATAGTAAAGACTCCCTCTAGTATCTGGATTCAGGAAGGAGTCATGTTAGATATGGTGCTATCACTAAAGTCAGGGGAGGCTGTGTGACACATGCACCATCATCTGTGTTGCCACCATCTAGTAAGGACTGCTCAGGCAGTGGACACAAGCTGGTTGTCAGGACAGAAGTAGAGAGAATTACAGGAGAAGGATACCCCACTGCAAGTCAGGGTTATTTGGACCCTCTTGGTGGGCACATTCCAGGGTGAAAGTGAGAGGAAGAAGCATCTCTTCTCCCATATGCAGTGTGAGCCCCATGCTGTTCATAAAGGGTGAGAAAATAGGATCTGTCACCCCTAACAACACATGTGCACACTTACACCTTTGGGTCGTCCTCATCACCAAGTTCAGCTTCACCACTACTGCCAACCCTCCCCATGTCCTCTTTGTATAAACTAACAGATAAAAGGGAGATGGAGAATTGAGACTGGTCTTGCTTCAAGCAAGTGGACTGATGTCAGCCTCGACAGAAACCTCTTACTTGTGCCCCTTTGTGTGCTGGGAATCTATAAATAGCACTAGGGAGAAATGACTGACACCTCAGAGAGGGCGACACCATCACCCAGCACCTCTGCTGCAAAACACACCCTCCAGTAACACAACGAGCAAACCCTGGGCAAGACTTGACTAAATGGCAGCTCTTTGTGAGAAGTAGATATGAGAAGCATGGCTTGCTTTTATAAATTGTCAGGGTTTTAAAATACAGCTCAGGGTTAACACTTACATCTATAGTATTTATATTACTATCATTTTAAATTAGTCCTGAGAGAAGCAACTAGAAGATAAATAGTTCTTTAAAGTAAAGAAAGAAGAGGCCCCAGAGGTCCTGCTCTGTGGGGACAAGTGCATGGAGTACTGCATACAGGGCATAGGTTAAGGGCGTCTGCATGGCAGGCCACCCCTATGCTAGGCATGTGAGTGGCAAATTGCTTACCCCATCAGCATAACTCTGGGCATGAGGCCATGTGTTGCAGTCTCACTCTTTGATTTTTCACTGCAAGGACAGTTAGCAGACATTACATTGGTGGCTGTCTATATTTTGATTAGGCTCTGCCTGAGTACATATACATGGTAACTGCACAATAAAATCAGGCCTGCTTCCTGATTGGTCTCTGGAGGTCTTGATTAGAGACTCTACAGCCACACTCTCCTCTACTCTGTTCTGTGGACCTCCTCAGGGATGAGAGAGCCCAAGCACTTCTCTGCAGAACCCAAACACTCGTTACTTAAAAATCCACATGATCCTGCAGGAGGGTCCATTTTCCCTGACTGATATTGCGATGGAAGAGTCAAGTTCTGCTTTCAGCTTTCCTGCTTTATCTTGTTCTGTGTGTCTTGGGGTCACATTTATCTGTGTATGCTAATGACATGAAAAATTGAATTTTGGAAAAAAAATCTGAAAGTGACCAGGGCAGGATAGATTTCAAGTGTCCTGAATGTTCCTCTAAGCAAAATTAAATTTACACATTTCCATTATTAGATATTGCAAAATGTTTTTAGTGATTGAAACAGAATGGACTAATACATAAAAATATTTTTCCAAATCCTTGTGAATTATATTCACAAGCCTATAATTTGCCACCATGAATTGCATCTTACCAGCACATTTATTAAAACTTATTAATTCCCTGGTATTAAGTATACAAATTAGTAGTGTTTAAAATCTCTACATGACATACCATATGTAAGTTATGTCCCATTAAGTTATTAAATTGAAAAATGAAGAATTAAAGCTGACATTCCCTATAAGAAAAATTGACTAATTTTAGCAGGATCTCAAAAAAGCAAACATCTTTAGAAGACAATATCCTCATTACACCACACAGAACATGGTCCTCTGGGATCCAACAGTTCTAATAAGCCCAGAGGACCATGTTCTATATGGTGCAATGAGGATATTGTCTTCTGAAGATGTTTGCTTCTTTGAAAAGCAAAAAAGCTACTGGAAAAGCTCACTAGTAGACTTAATTTCCTCCTCCAATGCCTTTTTCAGAATCTACACTAACTCTGCATCTGAGGACACAGAGGTACTTTACCACCTGAAAAAGCTGAGCAGAGCACAAACACTTGTAAGTTTTATGGGAAGGATGTGTTTAAGTCGTGTCTCTTCAGATTTGTAATTTTAGTCTGTAGAAAGGCAAAAAATTCCCACTGGAGAACACAGAACTTTGGCCGCCCCAGTGGGACATGTCATCTCTCTCAATTTTATTGTCTTCTCTGATGGATAACAGCAATCCAAGAGATCTTGGCTTCAAACTTCTAAAGTTTCCTGGACACATCTGGAAAAGGATCTTGATTGAGAACATTTTCTCATGTTTATAAGGAAACTTAAATTACTCTAATTCTGGTCCTAAAATCAAATTAGTCGAAACCTGTCCCACAACTTATAATGCATCTACTTTTATGTGAGAAACTCCTGGTACCCCCATAATTTCCCTGAAGCCCGGAAGTATGTGATGGCCCTCTCTTTCCTAGTTTGCACATGGAGTACACCTTCTTGGGGTAGTGATGGTTTGGTATGTCATCCTTTCCAAAATGATAGTCCTGTGGCTCAAGTTCTAAGTGAAATGTTAAAATTAAAAAAAGAAGGGGAAGAGCTATAGGTCACATGTTGTAGAAATCACAGGCAGATGGAATCTAGTCAGAGTCGAGGCAGAGTCTGAGCTGGAGTCCATTCTAAGAAACCTACAGGATCAACTCCACCTTCTCTGAGGGAAACCATGTAAAAAGCAGGCTCAGTCTCCTGGGTACTTTATAAAAATATACATAAAAGCATTAAAGCACTATGTTAAAAAGAATCCCCATTATCTGGATTCAAAAGAAAGGACAGTCATTTCAAGCAGACCCACTTATGTTCCAGTTGTAGAAATTAGAAGATAGTTTTTTAACACTGCCATTATCAACATGTGAAGGATTAGTACAGGCATGATAATGAATGAAACATTTGTTTTTTTTAGAGGTAGCTGGAAACTTTGACTAAATGGAAATATATAAAATGAAAACTCATATCCACAGACAGAAATTCCACATGGATGAAATGAGGGAGGTTGGAAAACTGAAGAAGAAAGTCACAATAATTGCCAAAGCACAAGACCTCCAAAGCTGCATGAGAGGAAAACATAAAACAGGAAAAGAGTGCAAGTCATTGAACAAGTTTTTCAGTATATGAACACTTAGGAAAGACACATCAAGAGGGGAGGAAAAGTGTCCCCTCCTACAGCCCCCATCCTGGACCAGCCGCATGAAAGTTTTGTGCCTTTGGTGAATTGGGCTCTACCTTACTCCCTGGCATAACCCATTAATCACCAATGTGCCACCTGGAATACTGTCCCTCATACACACTCACTTCCTTGGAGGCTTCGGAATGAGCCATGGCAGAAGGTTGGCCAGAACTCCCAACTTTGTGGAGCCAAGAAGAGCTCATTGGAGAGGTGCAGATTTACAGACCACACCTTTGTTGTAATGTGGACATGCTGTTTAATTAGGTGTTTTGAGTCCATATTCTTTGTAGCCATGATTTTTCATAGAGGAAAATAATTTAATCGCTAATTGTGAGGATTAGGACACAATATACTGAACAAGTGGGTTCCAACCAGTTGAAGAAGGTTCTCTGTGGAGCTGGGCATGGTGGTATTTGCCTGTAATCTCAGAAGCTTGGAAGGCTGAGGAAAAAGGGTCATGAGTTCAGAGCCAGCCTCAGTGAAAAAAATTCACTAAGCAAATCAGTGAGATCCTGTCTCTACATAAAATAGGGATACGGATATGGCTCAGGGGTTGAGTTCCCCTGAGTTCAATCTTTGTCATCGTACCCGCCAAAAAAAGAATGTCTGGGGAGTGAGTCTCAGGCTTTAGATTTATAAGAGCTTTTATGGAGGTTCTAAAGTGTGGAACTAGTACAGAATACGTGTTATGGGCCACACTCTGGGTTAAATGTGCATGCATTTGAGTGCAGGCTTTTATATATATATATTATCAATTTAATGTGGATCTACTGATGGAATATTTCCTGCACAAGACATGTATGTGCTTTATTTAAAGTCTGAAAGAGTAGACATATATTTTAAATAAGCTAAAGCTAAATATTGAAAAATAATAGTCATCAGAAAATCATGTATGTGAAGCTAGATCATTTCATGTCTCTTTAGAACATGTAGATCTATAAGGCAAGATAGTAAGAGAAACAATAAAACTGAAATATTCATGAACTTGAGATACCATTTAAAAATCTGAGGTGAATGTTGGTCCACAATCTGACTTCCATAACAAGACACCTATAGCACAAAAATTAAAAATCAAGAATAAATAAAGGGGATAGATTCAAACTAAAAAGCTGCTTCTCAGCAAAAGAAACAATAATGTGAAGAAAGAACCTACAGATTTTATAAAAATCTTTACCACACGTAATTCAGAAAAAGCACTAATGTCTAGGGTATATAAAGAACTCAAAATTAACACAAACAACAACAACAAAAACCAATTAACAAATGGACTCAGTAACTGAACAGACAACGTGACAGAAGAAATATAAGCCATTAACAAATATATGAAAAAACATTCCACCTATCTAGCAATTAGGAAAATGTAAATCAAAATTACTTTAAGATTTTATCTCACTTCAGTCAGAATGGCAATCATTGATAATACAGGCAACAATAAATGTTGGTGAGGTTATGGGAAAAAAGGAACACTCACACATTGCTCATGAGATTGACTCCAAATTGGTGCAACCACGATACAAAGTAGTATGGAGACAACTTGAAAAAACAGAATGGAACCATCATTTGACCCAGCTATCCCTCTCTTTGGACTATACCCAATGGACTTAAAAGCAGCATACTAGAGGGAAACAGCTGCACCAATGTTTACAGCAGCACAATTCACAATAGATAAACCATAGAACCAACCTATGTTTTTTTCAACAGATGAATGGATAAATAAAGTGTGATATATATATTATATTTATATATATATATAATTTCCCCCACCAATGGAATATTACTTAGCTTTAGAGATGAATGAAACTATGCCATTTGGTGGTAAAAGGATAGAGTTAAAGAATATAATGCTAAGTGAAATAAGCCCCACTCCCACCCCCTTACACACACAGAAACACAAAGGCCAAATGTTCTCTCCAATAAGTGTATGCTCATTCACAATGGGGGTGGGAAAAAATAGTTATTTAGATTAACTAGAGATGATTGAAGGGAGGGGAGGGAATATGGGGATAGAAATGAGGGTAGAATGAAACAGATATTACATATAATACATAATTTATATAGATGCTAAAACACTCAACAAGGGTGGGGGGAGAACAGAAATTCAGTGTATTAGACAAAGTTGGATTGAAGGGAAGAAAAGGGATATAGGGATACAAATGACAGTAGAATGAATCAGACACAACTTTTCAATGTTTATATATAAATACACCACCAGAGAATGTCCACACCACGTACACCTTAAGAATGGAATGCTAACTAAAATGAGTTTTACTCCATGTATAATATGTCAAAATTTGCTCTACTATCATGAATACCTAAAAAGCGTAAGAAATTTTAAAAATGACAAAGGAAATTTTGTATACCGAGAAGGTTTGTGAGTTAAAAACTCTTCAATGAATGGTAATGTCATTAAGGTTAAATAAAAGTATAAAAGACTACCTTGAGTCTCTGCAAAACAACAATGGTAAATAGAGTTGCCCAAGTCAGTCTGCGCAACTAGGTATAATCACATAATTTTTGGTTTACAATTCTTTTCTATTTGTTTTACCAAGCAACAAAGAACAATACTTACAAGTTGAGCAGAGAGGAAACGTTACATAGCAGTTTTATGAATACTATGAATAGTGCTGTGGGCACTCAAAGAAAGCATTCTCAACTTCCTCCCCCATTCAATAAAAAATTATGCAGTTGAAAGATACACTACTTACTGATTAGATAACACATACATGTGTTTGTGACATTAAGTATGTGGGCAGCTGCTCAACTTGGCAGGTGAGATCCAATAGATAATAAGGAAGACACTCTCTTCACACAAGACAGTGTTTCCTTGAGTAATACTATGAAAACAAGAGAAAGCAAAATGAAAGACATAGGCTTCTGTATTGCCAGACTAGGAAAAGAAACCACTGAACCTATGTACTGGGGAGTTTCAAAGAGCTTCTCAGGGACCTGAACGGGAAGTGCTGGGCAGAGCATCCTCTCCACAGGTGAGAGTTTGAAGTCTTGTTCTAAATTGTATTGAAAGTGAGGCCGAATAAATACCATTTAGAACAAAGAAAACTTCATTCTAAAATCTTGCATGACCTGGTGATCTGCTGAAAAACACCAAGTCCTCCCAAGAACAGGTCAGATCCTAGAGGAAGGAGTGATAGCCTTGAGATGACTAAATAAATTGGGATTCCAATGAGTGATCCACCCAGCCAGTTACATTGAGAAATCAGCATTCTTTATCTGTTTCATCAAGGATTGCAGACATCATTAAATCAAGAAAAGGGAAAATCTTTAGTATTTTCCTTAGAACTCTAGGACTGAAACTTTGCTCCTGGCCTTATAAATAGTTTAAACTCTCATATGTAAAATGAAGCCAGTTTTCTGCATAAAATAATGTGAAGATAAGCATGAAACCAACCTAGAGATTTACCCTTTGGAATAAAGAATGGTGTGAAAATTATTCTCCTAGAACTTATCATTATATTTCAATATTTATTTTCCCAAATAAATTTAAATGAAATGTTCGTGGGTGGTGTTTTGTTGACCCAAAAGGCTCACATATGAAGAGAATATTGTGTTTTTACTTATTGAACAGGACTTGTAGATGAGAGTCTAGAGGTTTATTTCAATCAAAATTGTGTTTCTCTCTCTGTGGTGTCATGGGCTCTTGGAGCTACAAGATCTGAGGAGGGACATGGTTAGTTTATAGTATCTTATAGTTACTGGATTGCAGAAGGTTCTCGGAGAACATGACACATGCTATCTATTGTATAATCCAATAAGTATAACAAACATTATATTGTAAATTATTAAGTAGAAACAAAGGGTCTACAAAATCAAAATATATAATGAAATAAAAAATATGGGGGCATAAATGATCCTACAGTATGTCTTTCTTTTTACACTCATTATTTTACATGTTTCTAGTTACACATTTTTACTGGATAAGCAAAACTAAAAAAGTGGTCCCAAATTATGATGATTTTCCTACACTAGATGTGAGTATAGTCACCTCAGTGATGAACCTCATAGAATTCATGAGGAACTGCATGGTTTCTTCAGTCAAAGAGTCAGGATGGGCCTATGGACCATATGAATTCCCCAGGAAACATTAAGACTATTTCCCCCTTCAGCAACCCTCCTTTATTGCCTGAATATGTACCTAGCTTCTAGTCTCTTGGGTCTTTCTCCTCTCCCTGATTGGGAGCTTGTATAACTCTCCGGAGGTGTAGATCCCTTAGGGAGTACTGCTAGTCTATAAGGTGAAATGTTAAACTCATAATTCAAACTAGGGATATCTGGGCATTATTTTAGTATCCCTAGGGCTTTCGTATAACTTTCTTAATTTTCCCATAATTACAAACAAGAGAGTATATAATTTACATAAATAATATTCTTTAAATAATACTTGATTAATCATATGAAATAATTAATGGAGACGTTATAGCATTTTTTACCCAATAGAATGTTTTACTATTGCATCGATCCATTAGCAAAGTGAATAGTGGGCGATGTGTGACCTAATAACATCATTAAATGCATGACAAGGTTAACATTAAGAAATTGACACTTTATTTATTAACAAATTGCATCTGTAATGAAATATAAGTAAAAACGCTCAGTAAAACTGGCATGGTGGAACATGCTGTGACCCTAGGGATGTGACAACCTTTGCAAGTTCAAAGTCAGGCTCCATAACTTAGTGAGGCCCTATACAACTTAGCAAAATCTATCTCTAAATAAAAATGAAAAAAAAAATTGAGGATGTGGTTTTCTGAGTAAGTGCCCCTAAGTTTAAGAGGCTCTTAAAAATTTAAATTTTAAATTTCATATAAATCTTAAGAGACTTCTGAAATAATCAACTCTGAGTATTATAATTTCTCCAGTTGTGAAAAATGAGACTCTTCAGTAATTGTTGATATATACTAAAATTTTATCCTTTTAGGGATGCACAATTCTATACTTATATTTCCTTATTTCTACAATATCTGCTAAAGATGTCAAGAAAATTTTCAGCAAATGCCAAAAGCAATTACCCATTTTTTACATTTAAATGATTTTTTTTCACCTAGGTCTCAAATACGTCAAGGGATGGGCTATAGATAAGAAACTTACTACCATCTTTATATTTGTCAAGGTGTTTTTGTAAATATGTTGCTGTTATCTAAGGTACACACTTTGGACAAATGTTACTCCACATTTGCTACAGATATTAGGTCAGAAATAAAAAATGTCTGAAATTTGAATAGAGTCTTGGACACATTCTTTGGGTTTATATATGCTATAAATCCTGCAGTGTTGTAAAAATATTTGATCAGTGGCCAAAAAGCTTTGCAAAAATTTTTCTGCATGTTCTCTCACTTGTATGAATTCTGAGGTGCTGAGTAGGGTGTGAACAACTATTGGAGACTCTGTCACCTATTTTACATTTATATAATTTCTCTGCTATCATATCACTGGTGTGAAATAGTGTTGAACTACTGTGAAATAAAGGTTGATTCATCCTGAAAGACACTGATGCAATGTTTTTTTTGTAAAACGTCTCTCCAGTATAAAATCTATAATGTTTAGTAAGATGTGATCTTCAATATTAAAAGCTTTGCCATTTTTCACATTTATAGGACTTCTCTCTAGTATGGGTTCTCTGGTGTCGAGTAAGTGATGATTGTAGACTAAAATCTTTGCCACATTCTCCACATTTGTAGGGCTTCTCTCCAGTGTGGATTCGCTGGTACTGAGTAAGTGATGATTTTTGACTGAAACTCTTGCCACACAATTTGCATTTGTAAGGCTTTTCTCCAGTATGAATCCTGTTATGGCAATAGAGATGTGAGTTTGTATTATAACTTTTGCCACACACTTGTAGGGCTTCTCTCCAGTATGAATCCTGTTGTGACAATCAAGATTTGAGTTTGTATTAAAACATTTGCCACACACTTTACATTTGTAGGGCTTCTCTCCAGTATGAATCCTGTTGTGGCGATGAAGATTCAAGTTTATATTAAAACTCTTGCCACACACTTTACATTTGTAGGGCTTCTCTCCAGTGTGGATTCGCTGGTGCTGAGTAACTGATGATTTTTTACTGAAACTCTTGCCACACACTGTACATTTGTAGGACTTCTCTCCAGTATGAATCCGGTTGTGGCAATCAAGATTAGAGTTTACATTAAAACTTTTCTCACAATCTTTACATTTGTAGGTATTCTCTACCGTATGAATTCTCTGGTAATTTTTAAGGCTTGGTTTTTGACTGAAACCTTTGCAAAATTTTTTACATATGTAGGGCATTTCTCCAGGGTGTGTCCACTGGTGACAAATAAGATTAAAGCTTTTATTAGAATTTTGTCACATTATTTGCATTTGCATGGCATATCTCCTGTATGAACACTGTGATGTTGAGTAAGGTTTTTGCGTGCATTGCATTCTTCACATTGGTAGGTGTTCTCTGCAGAATAAATTTTTTGGTGTTGAGTAAGGATTGAAAAACTTTTTAAGGCATTCCCACACTTTTTACATTTACAGGTCTCTCCTTCAGTCTAAATCCTCTGATACTTAACAAGTTGTAACTTTTCACTAACAGTTTTTTCACATTTTTTAAATTTGTAGAATTTATCACTGTCATAGTATCTGCTGTGTTTAAAAAATATATCAAAGTATTTGCTTGCTCAATATCTTCTATACTTATAGGGTTCTCTTTCTCTATCAATTTTCTTGTATTAAGCAAGCTCTGCACTTTGGTTAAGAGCCCTTTCACATATCTTACACTTGCAGGTTTTGTCTTGGCTATGAATATTTTAATGAATAATAGTTTTTGATCACTAAAGCAAGACTTTCCTACATTTTTTCATTTTGGTAAATTTCCTTTAGACAAGGACTAGGATTTCTCCATATTCATAGTTTTATCACCAATGTAAATATACTGGTCATTACTCAGGGTAGAGACATGGCTTATTTTATTACTTATAGCATTATCTATATAGTGCACTTTCCAGAAATCTGTATCAGAATTGTCATTGAGCAATAGTGAGGAAGTAGAAACTTTTCTACAATTCTTAATATTATCCATCTGGGCACAAGGAGAAATTAATCTTTTGTTTCAGAAAAAAATGGACATTTTATAAAGAAACTCCCAAAAAGATCACTTTTAGAAATATCTTTTCTGTACAAATGTTTGACTGGAATTTTAAATCAGTGCTAGTTTTATAATTGGCCAAGTTAAAAACTGATGCATGGACCAAATTTTAAATTTTCCACATTGCCTTTCAGTTCAAAAATGGCTGTGGATTTATTCTTAAAGCCACATAAAACTCCTCAAAGTAGTTGGAATACATTGAATTTTTGTTTCAGATATTAATTTTCTCTGGTATCTTTTGAGCATAAAATTTTTATCATTAATAGGGACTACTGATTGATTTTGTCTATTATAATACAATTTTTGAACTTTACTCTCACCTATATTTTCCCATTGTTTTCTAGGTTGTAAATAGTCAAAGTCACGCTTTCTATATCTTTCATCTCTCTCTCTTTTATTTCCTGCTCTGATAAAATTTGTCGAGGATGATGAGAAGTCATGGCTGTAACAAATAAAAATAACAAACATGTTTACTTGCTGTACGGGCCTGAGTATATTCTGCAAACCTAAGAAATTACAGCAAAAAATTACATCAGCAGGTGAGTGGATTACTAAATCCAAGTCTATCATTACTGTAGAAATATATAAATCAAATAAAAATACACACAGAAAATTACTTTGAATATTGTCTTAATCATCTTTGTGTTCACAGATTCCAAGATGAGTACATTACTATGGAGAATAATATAGTAGAGAAAAATACATTGTGTTACACAAAGAGTTTTCTCCTTCAGATATATTTTAAAAATCTACCAACTTTCTTCTGTTTCATTAAAGATAAAAATATGAAACATGTGTATATTTGGGGACTGTTGAAAAAGGGGTTCCTGATTACCAACAAAAAAAAAAAACATGGCTAAATCAACTGTAAGCAAAGTTATGAATCACTCAAAGGGAATAGTCAATTATCATTTAAAAGAAGGTTACTGAACTAAACCAACACACAAAAAAAACAGAATAAAAATTAGTCAAGAATTGTTAATAGTACCAAACAGAAAATGTATGTTGAAAGACTTTTTTTAGAAAACGTCTGAAGGAGTCACGGGTGCTTGTACATAGCAACACAGGAGGTTGAGCTAGAGCCTCAGAATTTTATGCAAAGTGCTAAATCACCCTTTAGTTCTCTTTCCAGTACTAATGAACACATCTCAGAAAATAGATAAAATGAACATCCAAGCAGCTCAGTTTTCTCCAAGTTGTAAAGACTCAAAGTAGGTTGTAATCCATTTTTAAAACTCAGAATACTGAGAGCATCCAAAAGAAAAAATGGGTCACCTAGAAATGTGTAACTGTATAATTGTGAAATCCTTAGTCGAATCCTCACAACACAGAAAGGAATTCAAGTCTATCTATATTCAAGGGATGAAAGAATAAAATTATCAACAAAGACATTATATTCACAGCTACTACCTTTCAAAAGAGAAGGAAAATGAAACCTTTAAACATATAAAAATACACACACTATTCATCAACCCTGGATCTGTTCTCCAAAAAGTACTAAAGGTAATCTTTCATAATAAAATGTAAGTGCACAGCATCATAATTTATATGAAATTGTAAACATTTCTTGGCAAATCAATTCTATTTTATTGTAATGATGGGTCATAACACATGTAATTTTGCAATAGAATTTGAAAGAAAAAAGCATAACAACAATACTGTTAATAGGCATATATACCTGTAACAATGATATAAGTTTAAAAGGACACATAAATATATTCAATTTTTTAATAAAGTGAAGTCAAGTTGATACTCAAAGTATGAGAAGGAGATTCTTCATTTTTAGAGATTTTGTCGGCAAATGCAAGATTACAACATTCTGATCAAAACAAAACTTGGATATCTGAATTAACTCTAAATATTGCAACTGTAGGTAGTCTACAGGATACTCTAAATCTAAGAACACACACATACTGAAAGCAAAAGGATATAATAATCACACATACAAAAGTGATCAAACAAAACCTGGGCTGTCTAAATTATAGTACACAAAACATAGTTTAAGACAGTTATAGGACATAGAAGACATTTTAAATTTAAAAAAAGAAACTTTAAAAAGAGGCAAAAGAGAGAAAAGGACCCTTTCCCTAAGTTCTGAATTAAGAGTAAATACATTCACTACGTACTTCATACTTTCCAAACACACACACACACAAAAAAAAAAAAAACACTGAGAGGGTTGAATGAAAACAAAGAATTACCGTCATACTAAGAGACATAAATCTCCACTTACTGAAAAGGGAAATACAGTAAAGCAAAATGGTAATTGCAAAGCATATGACTTTGAAAATATTTTGAAACTACTATAGACTTATAGAATCCCTGTTCTTAATCACAACTGGGATATTATTCTGGTTAGATCAAATTTATATATTAAAACAAAGGTTAATAAATATTTGAGTGATATTTATTTTGTAACCAACATGGAATGAATATTTGAAGTCAAAAGTGGTAGGGATTTTCCTAAATCCCTAAATATGTGTCAGTTCATTGAACACTCTTGGGCATGCTGGTGTTCAAAATTGAAAGATTAAATTTAAAGATGTTTATACTACTTAAAGTTAACTAGAGGCTCCATTTAGTATTCATCAACCTCCTATTGTTAAAAAAATTTTGCAGAGAAATCTATCTTTTAAATTGTATGAATATCTTCTAAATACAAATAAAACTATTTCCCTGCTAAAAAGTATACTAAATGTTACAGCATTCAATTGTAAATGCAAACATGGAGTCAGGTAGACGGAGTTCTTAATGAGTGTGGCAATAAGCCCTCATATAAATAGCAAATTAACAACATTGCACACCAGTGTTGTTACATTGTTATTCAACAGAGCCATCATGGGGGACACAAACCAAATATCCCTTGAAAAGAAAGATTAGCCATATTGGAATATAGAAACTATAGAACTTTGAAGTCAAAGTATTTATTCTAATTATATATTTTATAAAATGTATGTACACTAGGTTAACTAAAATGTCACAGAAAAAAGACTGCAGAATTCTACAAACATAACATCTCTAAACTAAAAATGAAGCTTTCTGTATAAACAGAATAGTTTTGTGATGAGGAGACGGAAATAAGCCCTTTCCTCCTAGGCATTTTTTTTTTTGAGATGTAAACTTTGTAGAGATATATTGCATAACAATTTGAATTACTGTTACTGAACTGTATATTTAAAATTTTGGAGACAGAAGGTTTTATCTTGTGGTTTTGATTACAATGAAAATTAAAAGAAAGAGAATTGAAAGAATTCTCAAAGCTACATTTAAAAGAATGTGGTCTTTATTCTTGAAATAAGAATAAGCTCATCAATATACAAATAATGAGCATGCAAGTAATCTCAGCTACTAGGAAGTCTGAGGCAGGCAAATTGCAAATTCAAGACATCTTAAATAACATAGTGAGAACCTCTCTCCAAATATGAGTGAAAAGGAGCTTGGGGTGTAGTTCAGCATGAGAGTATCACTTCCATCAATCCCCATTACACTTGTACATAGAAAACTTCAATTTCTATGTACATGGGCAAAAAGAAAATCCAATCAACATAAAATAAAAAAGTCATCGACAAAAGAGGTTTAATATTTATACAAGCAAAAGCACAAATAATATTATTGTCAATACAAACAAGAATCATACATATCTCAGTTTGTGAACCAATTAACTGATATGAGGAAACCCAGTCCTTAAGAGGGAACCAACTGTATACAATTAAAAAAACAATAAAATTGTAAATATCTACCAATGTATTATTTTACAAATCCTCTAACTCAAATAAAACTCACACCATCTCTCGAAACAGCAGTCTTTGTCCAACTTGACATTCATTCCATGGCAGATAATTTCACAGAAAATCCAGTACACATATCAGAAAAAAAAACACTGATAATGAAAATTTAGTGAAAAAATGTACAAATAAGATTAGAGAAACTGACTTATGATAGTAATGTATTACAATGGGTGGACCTAGAGGTCTTCACAAATGTGCAAAACTTTCCTGCAAATAATGGAAGAAGGGCTGGAGTTATAGAGTATTTTTAGAGAGCTTGCCTAGCATGTGTGAGGCCCTGGGTACAATTCTCAGCACCATATATAGATAAATACAAAATTTATTAACAACTAAAAATATTTTTAGATTATGGAAGAGCCGTCAGATAATATTGACACTCAAAAGGCAAGGGGAGTGTTTTGTTGTTAATTTGAATGTATGGAGGAAAAGCAGGATACTACATAATTTTAAAGCACAAAACACAGGACAGGGTTTTCTATGATAACAAGAGAAAGAATTCAAAGCTTCTCTAAAATATTTTCTGCTGGATAATGTCTCAATGAACCTTTTTGAATTTAGGCTTCCTCCTCTACCTCAACTATGTCCTCTGCTATATGTGGGGCACAGGATTTGACATCACTGCATTCCTCTAAATCAACCATATGTCAAGTGAAAGATATATATCATGCCACCAAAGGAAAACATTAAGGATGAAAATAAAGATCATTAACATTGTCTTGTCAGCACCAAGAACTACCCCATCTTCTTTATTGAAAGCATAAATCTGCAACACATTTATGTGGAGAAGTTCCCAAAAGATATCCTTCAAGGGAAAAAAACTAAATAATGATAATTAGGAAATTTGAAGGAAAGTTATGCTCACCCACAAAGACTAGGTTGCTGTAGTTCTCCAACATCACTTCTCTATATAAATTCTGCTTAGAAGGATCAAGGCATTCCCATTCCTTCTTAGAGAAATCAATAGCCACATCCCCAAATGTCAATGGATCCTGAAATATAAATTGTAAGATCAATAGAACATGGACCAAACCACTATTCAGTTTTTAATATAAATTAAGAGTTAGTAGAGCTGACTGTCATGTAGGAGAGTGAATTTAATTATGTAATAAGATACTTTCCATTATCTAATTCAGAGGAAAATACATGTCTAAAAAGAGTATATATATTCCATATCAAAGTGAAGTGAAGGATATATACCATAATCCAAGCAATGAATAAAAGCCCAACTCCTAACTTTTCTGCTATCAGAGAATGTGAAATTTGGCAGAAAGTCCAGATGCAAATCAGACTCGTCAAAGATATTCTCATAAGGTGATTGTGCAGAAGGGAGACAAAAAGACTGGTAAAAAAGCTTTTGAAAACAGTCTGGTTCCTATTCTCTCTGCTTTCTATTCATGAGATAGATTGAACTTCCCAATACGATTAGTTTCAAGTATCATCCATGACACATTCACAATGTGTAAATTATTCATAAAATAACAACATTTGAAGACAAATAAAGTGACACTTCCACCTCGTGAAAAGACAAACTTGAATTATTTCAAGTTCTATAAGCAGTTCAACGAGTGAATAAATTTGGTACAATAGAATAAACAATGGGTTACAAAAGACTTCAAGGAGGAGATTAAAAAATTCTTAGAGGTAAACAAGAACACAGATACAACATATCAAAATCGCTTGGACACTATGAAAGCAGTACTAGAAGGAAACTTCATTGCATGGAGTTCATTCCTTAAAAGAAGAAAAAGTCAATAATTCATCTCATACTTCATATCAAAGCCCTAGAAGAACAAATCAACAACAAAAGCAGTAGAAGGCAAGAAATAATTAAAATTAGAACAGAAGTTGAATTAAAAGAAACAATTAAACCTTGACAAAAAGTTGGTTCTTAGAGACCCTATGCTAATGAAGACAAAGGAGAGAAAATTCAAATTACCAGCGTACATGATGAAAAAAGCAATATCCCAACAGACACCTCAGAAATAGAGAGGATATTTAGAAATTATCTTAAAAATGTACACCCCAATAAAATAGAAGACATTGAAGGCATCAACAAATTACTTAAGTCATATGATATGCTCAGATTGAATCAGGAAATATACACGATTTAAACAAAACAATATTAAATGATGAAATACAATATGCCATCAGAAGCTTATCAACCAAGAAAAGCCCAGGCCCAGATGGATACAATGCCGAGTTAAACAAGACCTTTAAAGAAGAAATTTAAAATACCAATATTCTTCAATTTATTTCAGAAAATACAGAAAGAAGCAGCACTTCGAAAATCATTCAATGCTGCCAATGTAACCCTGATCCCCAAAGCAGACAGGGACAAATGAAAGAAAGAAAACTTAAGGCCAATATCTCCAATGAACATAGATGCAAAAATTCTGAATAAAATTCTGCCAAATTAAATACAAAAACACATTAAAAAGCTTGTGCACCAAGATCAAGTGGGGTTTGTCCAGGAATATAGGGTTGGTTCAACATATTAAAATCAATAATGGTAATTCATCTCATCAATACACTTAAAAATCAGAATTATATGATCATCTCAAGAGACACAGAAAAATCATTTGACAAAATACAGCACACTTTCATGTTCAAAAAATTAGAAAAACTTGAGATAACACAAACATACCTCAACATCATACTGGCTCTCTACATTAAGCCTAAGGCCAACATGATTCTAAAGGGAGAAAAAATAAAGGCATTCCCTCTAAAAACTGGAACAAGACAGGGGTGCTCTCTCTCACCATTTCTATTCAACATATTTCTTGAAACACTGGCCAGAGCAATTAGACAGATGAAAGAAATTTAAAAAAATAACTACAGGAAAAGAAATTAAATTAGCACTAATGCTGAGAATACGATTCTATACCTAGAAGACCCCAAAAAGCACCACCAGGAAACTTCTAGAACTAAAAATAAATCCAGCAAAGCAGCAGGATATAAAATTAACCCACATTAAAAAAAAGGCATTTCTGTATATCAGTGGCAAACCCTCAAGAAGGAAATAAGAAAACCTACCCCATTTACAGTAACTTCAAAAAAAGAAACATAAGATACTTGGGCATTAACTTAATGAAAGAGGTGAAAGATTTATACAAGGAAACCTACAGAACCCAAAAGAAAGAAATCAAAGTAGACCTTAGAAGATGGAAAGATCTACCTTACTCCTGCATAGGCAGAATAAATATTATCAAAACGACCATACAACCAAAAGCACTATACTGATTGAATACAATTATGAACAAAATCCCAATGACATTTCTCATAGAAATAGAAAAAGCAATCATGAAATTCATCTGGAAAAATAAGAAGCCCAGAATAGCTAAAGCAATTATAAGCAGGAAGAGCAAAGCAGGTGGTATAACTATACCAGACCTTAAACTATACTACAGAGCAATAGTAACAAGAAAAGCATGGTATTGGCAGAAAAACAGGCCAGTAGACCAATGGTACAGAATAGAGAACACATAGACTAACTCACAAAATTACAATTATTTTATATTAGACAAAGGTGCCAAAAACATGCATGGGAGAAAAGATAGCCTCTTCAACAAATGGTGCTACGAAAACTGGAAATGCATTTTCAAAAAAATAAAATAAAACCCTATCTCTAACCATGCACAAAACTCAACTCAAAGTGGATCAAGGACCTACAATTTAAACCAGAGACTCTGCATCTAATAGATTAAAAAGTAGGCCATAATCTTCATCACATGGGTCTAGGCTGCCCCAATTCCTTAATAAGATACCTATAGCACAAGAATTAAAACCAAGAATAAAAAAATGGGATGGATTCAAATTAAAAAGTTTCTTCTCAGAAAAAAAATCTGAGGTGAACAGAGAGCCTACATCCTGGGAGTAGATTTTTAACCCTCACACACCAGATAGAGAACTAATATCTAATATATAAAGAACTCAAAATGCTAAGCACCAAAAAAACCAATAATCCAACCAACAAATTGGCCAAGGACCTGAACAGACATTTCTCAAAAAAGGATGTAGTATCAATCAACAAATATTTTAAAAAATGTTCATCATCTTTTTCAATTAGAGAAATGCAAATCAAAAGCACTCTAAGATATCATCTCACTCCAGTCAGAATGGCAACTATCATAAAGACAAACAACAAGTGTTGGCAAGGATGTGGGAAAAAAGGCACACTCATACACTGCTGGTGGGACTGCAAATTTGTGCAAACAACATGGGAAACTGTATAGAGATTCCTTGGAAATCTGGGAATGAAAACACCATTTCACCTAGCTATTCCTCTTCTCGGACTATTCTCAAAAGACTTGAAAACAGCACACTACAGGGTCACAGCCATGTCAATGTTTATAGCAACACAATTCAGAATAGCAAACTGTGGAGCTGACCCAGATGCCCTTCAGTGGATGAATGGATAAAAATATGGGGCATATATACACAATGCAATTTTACTCAGCAATAATAAAATCATGGCAATTGCAAGTAAATGGATGGTATTGGAGAAGTGAAGTGAGGCAAACCCAAAAAATAAATGTTGACTGGTTTCTCTGATATAAGGAGGTGAACTATAGTGGGGTAGGGAGGGGTAGCATAGGAGGAAAAATGAATTCTACATAGGGCAGAGGGGTTGGAGGGGAGGGGAAGAGGCAGGGTATTAGCAATGATTGTGGAATGTAATGACACCGTTATCCAAAGTACATTTATGAAGACCCAAATTGGTGCCAACATACCTTATATAGAACCAGAGATATGAAAAATTATGATATATATGGGTATTAAGAGTTGTATTGCAGAATGAAATGGGTACATATATAATGGCATAAATTAGCATGAATATACTTTCTGTACAGAGATACAAAAAATTGAGCTCTATGTGTGTAATAATAATTGTAATCCACTCAACTGTTGTCATGTATTTAAAAAAATAAATTTTTAAAAAAGAAAGGTATTGAAACTCATTGGGGAAATGATGAGCCTACTTGGCTATATATCTTAAAAACACAGAGCTAGAAGGGAAGATGCATGAACAACATGAGAAATTAAGAAAGAATGTACCCCAAACAAAGATGCTACATTATTAGAATCCATGGTCAGAACAGCAGGATAAATGGGAGAAGGTACATAATTTTCTGTGAATTAAAGGATGATATGAGAGAAAATACAGGAAGCAAAGGATCATTTTGATAAAGAGCTACATAAGCAAATACAGAAAGAAAAAGATTCCTTCAATAAGGAGATAGAGATTTTGAAAAAAAAAAAACACCAGAAAACAGAGATCCTTGAAATGAAGGAAACAGTAAACCAAATTAAGAACTCAATAGGAAGCATATCCAACAGAATAGATCGCTTGGAAGACAGAACCTCTGACATTGAATGCAAAATATATAATCTTGAAAAAATAAAGTGGACCCCAGTGAAGATGGTAAAAAACAATGAGCAGAAGATTCAAGAATTGTGAGATAACATGAAAAGACCAAATTTAATAACTGTTGGGATAGATGAAGGCATAGAGGTCTAAACTACAGAAATGGGCAATCTATTCAATGAAATAATACCAGAAAAATTTTCAAACACGTAGAGTGAATTGGGAAATCAAATACAAGGATCATATAGGACACAAAATGAACAAGATCACTGCAGGTCTACACCAACGCACGTCATAATGAAAACACCTAGCATACAGGAGAAGCAGAGCATTTCAAAAGCCACAAGAGAAAGGAATCAAATTACATATGGGGAAAACCAATCAGGATGTCTGATTTCTGAACTGAGACCCTGAAATCTACAAGATCCTTTAACAGTATAAACCAAGCTCTGAAAGAAATGGATGCCAACCAAGAAGCATACCCAGCAAAATTAAATTTTGATTAGCAATTAGATTTCGATTTAGATGTTATTTTATGACAAAATAAAAACCTTCCATCATACACAAATTAAAAGAATTTACAACCAGAAACCTGTACTACAGAACATCCTTGGCAAAAGATTCCATGAGGAGGAAATGAACAACAATTAAAAAATCAGAAAAGGGTAGTATCACTCTAAAGGAAAAACCTATCAAAGAGAATCTGACTTAGTTAAATACCAAAAAAAAAATAATAACTGGGAACACAAATCTTGTCTCAATAATAACCCTGAAAGTTTAGTTCCAACTCATACAGGCAGATTGGATAAAAAAAAGACCAAAAATATGCTGCCTCCAAGAGAGTCATCTCATAGGAAAAGATACCCACACACTGATGGTGACAAGTTAGAAAAAATATATCACTCAGGCTAGGGCTAGGGCTAGGGCTCAGTGATAGAGCACTCGCCTAGCACATGTGAGACCCTGTATTGGATCCTCAGCACTACATAAAACTAAATAATAAAGGTATTGTGTCAATATACAAAAAATAAATATTAAATCATATACCACTCACATGGACTGTAGAGGCAAGCAGGGGTTTCCATTCTTATATCAGATAATGTGGACTTCAACTGAAAGTTAATCAAAAGGGATAAAGAAGGATACTACATACTGCTTAAAGGAACCATACACCAACAAGACAGAAAAATTATAAATACACAAACCCACAAAACAATGGATCATCTATGTCCAAACAGACTCTTCTCAAGTTTAAGGGCCAAGTAGACCACAAGACAATAATTCTGGGTTACTTTAACACACCTCTTTTACCACTGGATACATATTCCAAACAATATCCAGACAGAAACTATAGAACTCATAATACAATCAACAACTTAGATTTAACTCACATACATAGACTATTTCATCCTCCAACAACCAAAGACACATTCTTCTTAGCAGCAAATGGATCCTTCTCTAAAATAGACCATATGTCATGCCAAAAAGGAACTCTAAGCAATACACAAAAGTAACGATACTACCCTGCATTCTATCAGATCAAATGGAACGAATTTAGAAATCAATGATAAAAATAGAAGCTACTCCTATACCTGGAGACTACATAATATGCTAGTGAATGAACAATGGGTTGCAGAAAACATTAAAAAGGAGATTTAAAAATTCTTAGAAGTGAATGAGGACTCAGATACAACATATCAAAATCTCTGGGACACTATGAAGGCATTACTAAGAGTAAAGCTTATTTCATGGAGTTCATTCCTTAAAAAAAAAAAGTCAAATGAATGACCTAAAATTACATCTCAAAGCCCTAGGAAAAACAATTAATCAAGAGCAAAAGCAGTAAAGGACAGGAAATAATTAAAATCAAAGCTGAAATCAATGAAATTAGAACAAAAGAAGCAAATAAAAATTGACAAGGTGACTGGGAATAGAACCACCATTTGACCAAGCTATCACACTTCCCAGTCTATACCCAAAAGGACTTAAAAACAGCATACTACAGGGACACAGTCAGAATGTTTTTATCAGAACAATTCACAAGAGTTAAACTGTGGAGCCAACATAGATGCCCTTCAGTGGATGAATGGATAAAGAAAACGTGGCATTTGTACACAATGGAATATTACTCAGCAATAAAAGAAAATAAAATCATGACATTTGCAGGTAAATGGATGGTATTGGAGAAGATAATGCTAAGTGAAGTTGGCCAAATCCGAAATAACAAATGCTGAATGTTTTCTCTGATATAAGGAGGCTGACTCATAGTGGGAGAGAGAGGGGAATCATGGAAAAAACAGATGAATTCTATTTAGGGCAGAGTTGTGGGAGGAATAGCGAGGGGAAAGGGATTAGCAAGGATGGATAATGATGTCTATTATATTCCTCCAAAGTACACGTATGCACACACGAATTGATGTCAACCTACTTTACATGCTGAGATATGAAAAATTGTGCTGTACATGTGTAATAAGGATTGTAATATATTCCGCTGCAAAATATTTTTTTATTTTTTAAAAAATTTTCAAAATAAAACGTTGGCTCTTTGAAAAACAAATACATTTGATAAAATCTTATCCATGCTACTGTAGAGAAGAGAAATACTCCAATTACTAAAATCCATGATGAAAAAGGAAATATCACCATGAACATTAGAGACACACAGAAGATAATTAGAAATTATTTTGAAAATTTGTACTGCAATAAAATAGAAAATATTGAAGTCATCAACAAATGTCTAGAATCATGTGACTTACACAAACTGAGTAAGTTAAACAGATCATTTTCAAGCAATGAAACAGAAGATACCATCAAAAGCCTACCAACCAAAAAATAAATAAATAAAGCCCAGGACTCAATGGATACAAGACCTTCAAAGAAGAACTAATACCAAAACTCCTCAAATTATTCCATGAAATATAAAAAGAGGGAGCACTTCTAAACTCACTCTATAAGGCTAATATCTCTGTGATTCTAAAATGAGACAAACACAGAAAAGAAAGTATACTTCAGACCAATAACTCTAAAAAGCAGAAGCAAAAATTCTGAATAAAATTCTGGCAAATCAAATACAAAAACATATCAAAAAAATGGTTCATCATGATCAAGTGGGATTCATCGCAGGGATGCAAGGTTGGTTCAACATACAGATATCAATAAATGTAATTCATCACATTAGTAGATTTAAAGATAATAAACTTATGATCATCTCAACAAATGCAGAAAAACTATTTGACAAAACACAGCACCCCTTCATGTTCAAAACACTAGAAAAACTAGGGATAAGAGGAACTTATGTCAACATTTTAAAGGCTATTTATGCCATGCCTCAGGCCAACATCATTCTAGATGAAGAAAAACTGAAGGCATTCCCTCTAACATCAGAAACAAGACAGGGATGCCCTCTCTCACCCCTTCTATTCAATATAGTCCTTGAAACACTGGCCAGAGCAAATAGACAGATGAAAGAAATTAAAGAATAAATATAGGAAAAGATAAACCTAACCTAGCAGTATTTGCTGATAATATGATTCTGTACCTAGAAGACTCAAAAAACTCCACTAGAAAACTTCTAGAACTAGAATTCAGCAAAGTAGCAGGATATAAAATCAACACCCGTAAATCAAAGGCATTTCTGTATATCAGTGACAAATCCTCTGAGAGTTAAATTAGCAAAACTACCCCATTCACATAATCCTCAATAAAAAAGGATACTTGGGAATCAACAAGAGGTGAATGATCTATACAATGAAAACTATGAAACACTAAAGAGAAATCAAAGACCTTAGAAGATGGAAAGATTTAACTTGAACTTGAATAGGCAGAATTAATATTATCAATATGGCCCTATTACCAAAAGCACTCTACAGATTTAATGCAATTCTGATCAAAATCCTAATGGCATTCCTCATAGAAATAGAAAAGCAATCATGAAATTTATCTGGAAAAATAAGAGACCCAGAAGAGCTAAAGCAATCCTTAGCAGGAAAATGGAGGCAGGTGGCATTGCTATACCAGACCTTAAACTATGCTACAGAGCCACAGTAACAAAAACAGCATGGTTTTGGCATCAAAACAGGCTGGTAGACCAATAGCCCAGAATAGAGGACACACAGATCAACCCACAAAACCACAATTATCATATTTTAGACAAAGGTGCTAAAAATATGCACTAGAAAAAAGAGAGCATCTTCAACAAATGGTGCTGGGAAAGCTGGAAATCCATATGCAGCAAAATTAAATTGAATCCCTCTCTCTCACCATGCATAAAAGTTAACTCAAAATGGATCAAGGATCTAGGAATTAAACCAGAGAGTCTCCAAATAGAAGATAAAGTAGGCCTTATCTCCATCATGTAAGATTAGGCTACAGTTTCTTTAATAACACTAATATAGCACAGGAATTAAAACCAAGAATAAACACATGTGATGGATTGAAACTAAAGATTTTTATTAAAAAAACCCCAATAGAATAGAGAACCTACTATCTGTGAGCAATTTTTTACCCCTCATACATCAGATAGAGCACTAATATCTAGGGTATATAAAGAACTCAAATGTCTTAACACCAAAAAATAATCCAATCAATAAATGGGCAAAGAACCTGAAAAAACACTTCTGAGAAGAGGATATAGAATTAATCAACAATTATATAAAAAAATGTTCATCATCTCTAGCAATCAGAGAAATTCAAATTAAAACCATTCTAAGATACCATCTCACTCCAGTCAGAAGGGCAGATATTATGAAGACAAACAACAATAAGTGTTGGTGAGGATGTGGGGGAAATGTACACTCATATACTGCTGGTGGGACTGCAAATTGGTGCAGCCAATTTGGAAATCAGTATGGAGACTCCTTGGAAATCTTGGAATGGAACCACCATTTGACCAAACTATTTCTCTTCTCGGACTATACCAAGAAACAAAAAGAGCACACTACAGGGACACAGCCAAGTCAATGTTTATAGCAGAGAAATTCACAATGGCTAAACTATAGGGTCAACCTAGATGCCCTTCAGTGGATGACTGGATAAAATATGTGCCTTATATACACAATGGAATATTACTCATCATTTAAAAAAAACAAAGTCATGGCACTTGCATGCAAATGGATGGAGTTGGAGAAGATAATGCTAAGGAAAGTCAGCCACTCCCCCCCCCAAAAAATGCCGAACGTTTTCTCTGATATAAGGAGGCTGAATCATAGTGGGCTAGAGAGGGGGAGCATGGGAGAAATAGATGAATTCTAAATAGGGCAGAGGGGTGGAAGGGAAAGGGAAGGCACAGGGGATTAGCAAGGATGATGGAATGTGATTGACATCTTATACAAAGTTCATGAAAATTTGAAATATGAAAAATTCTGCTCTATGTGAAATAAGAATTGTAATGCATTCCACTGTTGTCATGTATTTAAAAAATAATAAAAACCATAAAAAATCATGATCTAAAAAATCTAGAAAAAATAAAGAAAGAGGAAATTAAAAATAAAGAAAGAAAGAAAGAAAAAAGAAAGAAAGAAAAAAAGAAAGAAACAAAGAAAGAAAGAAAGAAGGAAAGAAAGAAAGAAAGAAACTGACTGAGATAGGATGCATTTGGTGCTACATACCTGATATATCCAGTGGTCTGGAGGCTGAGGCAGGGGGATCACAATTGTGAAGCTTACCCTAGTAACTGAGTGAAACCCTGCCTAAATTTAAAAATAAAAAGGCTGTAGTAATTTTTAAAAATTAAGAAAAAATTAAATTTTTTAAATAAAAATTTTAAAAGGACTGAGGATAGTGTACAGTAACAGGGAACCCTGGTTCCAATCCCCAGTTTCACAAAAAGAAAAAAAGAATGAAAAAAAGTCCTTTTCAAAGTTACAGAAAAATATTTTTAAATTTATAAATTGTATATATGAAAACAAAAATTCTATTCCTCAAATGACTCCATTAAAGAGAACAAGGAGAAGTGACAGGTGAAAGAAACCAATTGCCTCACCTTTAACCAAACTCTTCTAAGAAAGGAGAACAGAGACTACAAGAGAAATGCAGGCAAGAGCCGTAAACAGCCCCTTCAAATAGCAGGTATCTAAATGTCCCTTTATCACAAAGCAATCAACGTCTTAAGAAAGAAGGGACTGCACCATAAAGTCACACTGTACACAAATTGAGACGGTGTTGAAGAACATGTGGGGTTATCATGAAGGTCCACAGAAACAGATGTGGACCCTACAGCACCTGTTCACATAGGGACCACAGCACGCTACTCCAGAGCCAAGACCCAGGGCCTGGTGACAGAGGATGTTCATTTGGTAATAGATAAATAAAAAACTATGGAAAATAACCATTTCTGGCAATCACCCACATTTTGTTTGCCATATTTCATACAGTTTGACAAATACTAGAACACCATGTCAGTTTTATATAGCTGTCACATAAATGTCACATTTCACATATAAGCATACTTAAATAGTACATCTGCAGAATTTGAAAAAATACAAATACAGATCAGCACATAACAGACTGAATTACACATCATTGGTATAGATGATAGGACTCCTCATTATACAGAGGACAGCTCCCCTCACGTTTATCTATGACAACACCTCAACAAAATTTCACCATGGTTTTCATGTAATTGAAGAAGGGACCAAAGCAAAGAGTTTGAAAATTCTCCTGGAATGTTGAATCGATATGAAATTAGCCAAGAATTCTGAACTCTAAGAGCAAAAGAAGGAGCTATCTTTACCAGGCACTAATGCATATTATAAAATTATCATATTGCAGTAATTTGAGGACCAAAAAAACTCACAAAGTAGAAATTTCATAGATGACTCCATATGTATGTAAATGTCATTTTTATTATGAAGTGCATTGAAAAGGCCTAGATAAATGAACTATCTCCAGCGGAAGATTTGATGTGAATGAACAAGGCAACCCAACGTGAAGGGAGGAGTGGGAACTGGAGGTGCAGAGCACTGGTAGGACTTGGGGGCAGGATGTGCATGGTACTGGATTACACTCCAGCATCCCAAAGAACCACATATTGAGTAGGATTATGTTTCAAAATTATACCAGAATAGGAGGCTCCTGGATTCCCTTCACACATGGATACACCAAATAAACACCTACTTCTGTTTTGAGTCCCTTTTAAATAAAGTTATAATGGACGGAGAGACGTATGCATTGGACCACTCAGAAAATCTCTACCATCCAAAGAGCAGGCAAAGTTGGAGGACACGTGGACATTAGTCCTGCCTTGAGCCATGTGCCACATAATTGGGACAGAATACCCCAATCCAGTGGCACCCAGAGTAGAGGAAAACTGATTGCCATCACAAATGGAGCACATGGGACACTAAATGACTTGTAGCTGGAAACAGAATTTGTCTGGTGCTCATAGAAGAAAGAGCTGGATATACACAAGTATCAGGGTTAGAGAAAGGGGGAGATTTTAAATGGCTGTGGAGGGGTCACGAGCTTTATCCATGGGACAATGGCAGAAGGGGAGTGAGATCAAGGGTCCCAGTTTATCCCTAGAAGGGATTTGCAGCATGATCTGCAAACTGTGGTTGCTAACAGTTGAGCTCCTCCCTAGCCAGTCCCTAAGGGTAGACAGGACAAATGCAGTTCGCCCAGCAGCCCTGCCTGAGCCCTCTTCCCCCCTACTTCAGTAATAACTCCAGGCCTGACCAGTTCTTTCTGGAAGAAGGATCTCCAGGCACTCAGGGTCCCCATATTTTTCCCATCTCATGGACTCCATCCTAACCCACCAAGCTTTGGGAGCAGTGGCAACTGTGCATGTGCATATCTCAGAAAGGAGGGACTTCACATTAGTGTGCAAGCACTTCCCTGGACTATGATCCCCCCTCCCAAGAGGGAAGCAAAAGCTGTCAAAAGCACAGCTCCCTGTTTCTTTCTAAAACAGGCTCACACCACCTTCCTGCAGTGAGCACAGGCAGCCTGGGTTCTAACCAATTGCATTAGGAATTCAGCCCCCAGCCAAATAGGACAGCTTCTCAGTCTGAGTGCACCTGTGGGAAAGGCTTCTATCAAACAGTCAAAGGAACCAGTCCTCCAATGACATAGATATGGAGAAAGAGACCCGCTCACCTGGGGCTAGAATATAAGCTCAGTGCAGCCATTTTTGAAAACAGCATGGAGTTCTTTAAAAGCTAACAGAACAACAACAACTCTAGATGCATTCCCAGAGGAACTTGAACCAGTGTGTTAATAAATGGCTGCATGCCCATCGCTGTTCCAGGATCCACAGGAGCCAGGATGAGGGACATCTGAAGTGGCTTCTGGCTAAAGAGACTCCTCCCAGCTGCAGGGCCATCACCTACTCCTCTGAGAAACTACTTCTCCTCAATGCACCTGCTCATAGGTCAACAGGTGGTTGATATGCACCAGACACTCAGGAGACCTCAAATGTGCCAGATGTGGGATCCCTGTGTCAGGCAGAGCCAAATCAGGACCAGGAAAATATCACAGAGGGCATTAGACCCCTGGGACATGCAGTCCACAGGGGGGAACCTCAGCCCATAGACATTCTGACCAGGGGTCTAGCCTAGGAGAGGAAGGGAGAATACACATGCACACACACACAAACTCACACATTTTTTAAAATGTCAAGTGGTTTTGGGTGTACTTTTCTCTCATGTAAAATGCTAATAAACAGAAAACAAAACCTTTGCTTCTTATTTTATTACAGTGGGGACAGGGGACTGGAATTTGAGGAATTCATTGATACATATGTACAAGTTTCATCTGGGAGACAGGGTTCTGATTCTGACATTTTTTCCCCTTACATTTAGAACTTTCAGGGGGCCCCAGGCAGGAGGGCCACCCTTGTAATCTCAGCCACTCAGGAAGCTGAGGTACAATTGCAAGGTCAGACTCAGCATCTCAGCATCTGTCAGGAGATAAATGATAGAAAGTACGAGGGATGTAGCTCTGTGGGAAAGGACCTCTGCATTCAATCCACTATGCTTCCCATGCCCCCTAAAAAGAATGAAAACCTCAGGGGTGAGAAAAACCTGAGACCCCTGCAGATCCCAGCCCGCTTCAATATGAAAAGGGCCCATGAACTGGTGATTCTAAAGGTCATGACACTCTGAAATCCACCACAAAAGAAATTCAGGGAGAAGACTTGAGCTGCCAATTTG
This sequence comes from Ictidomys tridecemlineatus, assembly GCF_052094955.1. NCBI lineage: Eukaryota > Metazoa > Chordata > Mammalia > Rodentia > Sciuridae > Ictidomys > Ictidomys tridecemlineatus. The sequence goes on along the minus strand of NW_027523833.1, from coordinate 81,647 downwards.
TACAGGAGATACCCATGTGTTTAATAATGAGAATAAAAGAATTCAACATCTTTAGAAACCAGAGAAATGTAAAATAAAATCCTATCAGAGACAAAATTAAATAGTATCAATGATGATACGAAACAAAAGAATTCTAATAAACTGAAAGAGTTTAAGTGCTTCTTAATTATTTGTAGAAACTGTTTTGCTAATAAAGACACATGATAGACCCCCGCCACAGGGACTTGCTGCAATCAGTTCATAGGACCAAGATAATACATTAATAGTCATGGTACATTCAGCTTAAAAATAGTATAAAATACCATGGGTAAGTTTTACACGGGTGCCATATGCATGAGGTATTACGTATAACTATGATGCACAAATAAACAATCCAGCATGCTTTACTCTTAATGGAAGCACCCAGTCCTAAAATTCATCCACAAAGTTAAATATATGTAAACTTAACCAAGAAACTTTTGAATTATAAGAAAAAAAGAGTTATTACCTAACATGTACATTGTGGAGTTGTACTGTTACAATTATCATCTAGGAATCCCGACGTCAATAAAGTCCACCCATAATCCCACGTGGATGTGAAAATCTTATACTTAATTGCAACGGAAAAGTCATTATCAATCCAACCCTAACAAGGCCAATCTCAGCAACTTAGCTAGACCCGCGGTTAAATAAAAACTAAAAACTACCAGGAACATGGCTGAGTGGTAAGGCACCCTTTCTGTTAACTACAAAACAAAAAAAATAAACTCCACAAAACTAGCTCAGGAATAAGCGAGATCCCTGTTCACCATAGCTCCCCTCCTGCAGGAAAAGGGTGTTTGGAGATTGGAATTTTTTTTTGGGGGGGGGTACTGGGCATTGAACTCAGAGGCCCTCAACCACTGAGCCCCATCCCCAGCCCTATTTTGAATTTTATTTAGAGGCAGCCTTTCCCTGAGTCTCTAAGTGCCTCACCCACTTGCCTAGGCTGGCCTTGACCTCGCAATCCTTCTGCATCAGCCCCCTACCCGCAGCCACTGGGATGACAGGTGTGCGCCATCCTCTGGCTTGCAGTTGATTATTCTCTGGTTCCACCTGTCAATCACCACAGCCCAGAAAGACGCTGGGCAGCCAAGCTCACCTGCCACTTAGGACTGAAGTAGGGGCTGAGGCTGCCCCAGGAGATAAGGAGCCTGGAGTGGTCTCTGCCACTGTCACGCTCTCCACCCGGCTGGCCATGGGGACTGAGGAGCGCTGTCCCCAATGGACTCAGGCCTGTGGACGCGGAAAGCCCCCGGAGTCAGGGTCGGCCAACTCAGGTTCCTGCCACTGTGGGACCCACCTGATGGCCTCCCTGCCCAGCCTCCCTCCCAAGCCTCCCTGTCCAGGCACCAGGTGCCACTGCACACTCACCATTTCCTGGTGCCCAGCAGACAAGCCTGCCCTGGGGAGCTTCAGCCCCTGCATGGCAGGGCCAACCAGGATCCTGGGCACCCAGCGAAGCCTGGAGGCCAACTGCACAGACCCCAGAGAAATAAATACCATCCCTAGCGCAGAGGCCTGCCCCCTGTTCACTGGCTGCGCTCAGGATTGGACAGCGCTCAGCACGGGGGCTTCTGATTGGACAGGGCGTCAGTCAGTCTCCGCTCTCCCCTGCCTGAGCCCAGAAAACCTTCTTTTTGAGTGACAGTGGCAAGAAGGAGGCCAAAAGGGCAGGGTTTGAATGCAGCTTTTTTTCTTTTCCTTTTGAGGTCTGGGTATTGGGTCAGGGTTAGGGTGACCAGAATTCTAAGTTCTGTTGGGTTTTGATGTTAGGAAATTGAAGTCATTTCTTGAAAGTTTCACCACCTGGGCCTCCTCCTATAATAAGACCACCCAGAGCGACGTAGGGAGGCTGACTTGTCCTCTGTTCATCTGTGCAAAATTCTCTAGGCAGAACTGGCCTTTGGCCCAGTAGGAACTCTCCAGTGCATCACAGCCATCATGGGTGGAGGCTCACGGGGGGTGGGGGGGCTGGCAGGCCCCTTGAAGGAGGTTCCCACCGGGTTGCCAGCCTGAGAGCTGATGTTCCTCCAGCTGAGTTTAATCTGTATCTGGAGCCCACATTGAGCTGGAGGCAGAGTAAGGAAATCAGCACAGAAGAGACCCCCAGAGCGCAGACCTGGGAAAACCCCAGCTGCACCAGGGCTCCCTCGCTCTCTGGCCACTGGGAGTTGAATTCAGAGGCCTCGACATCTGAGCCCCTTCCCCAGCCTTAGCTTGAAGTTTAGAGACAGGGTCTCACTGAGTTTCGTAGCACCTTGCTTTTGCTGAGGCTGGCTTTGAATTCCCCATCCTCCTGCCTCAGCCTCCCTAGACGCTGCAATGACAGGCGTGTGACACGTTTTTTTTTCTTTCTTTCTTTTTGAGAGAAATACCTGCGGTGGCCACAGGATAACAGCCTTGCACAGATCAAGGCCACCCTGGGTGCTCTTCCTGGTTCCCACCAGTCCCCTGGATCCCAGGCAATGGAATCCTGCCTCCTCCAAAAACCAGAGACCCCCTCTACAGGTGTGCATCCTTATATCAGCTGAATACTCTGCACTTGACAAGAAAAAAAGAACAAAAAAGACCCACCCTTCCTGCTTGTCTTGAGGCAAACAAAGTCTATGTGTTTCTAAAGAGAGCTCTGGTCTTGTCCCCCCCAATTCAGTGGTGCAAAAAGTCACATAATACAGAGAAGACTTCTCCTTAAGAGGGGCTCAAGGGTCTCTCTCTTTAAGGAAAAACAATTTGGGTTTGATTGGGAGTCCAGGAAAGCCAATTCCAGGTTTTCCTAATTTGGTAAATAACTCCACAGACTCCAATGTACCCTGCTCTTCTCTGCCTTAGTTAGGCCTCGAGGTTACCTGCCCCCTGGGACCTCTGAACCTGCAGATGTATGCGGAGTGGGGGGAGGAGTCCTTTCTACTCATGCAGTGCCCTGAACCTCCATCTTCCCACAGGCTCCAACACCTTTGGCAGCATCCAATGGGAGAGAGGTTTAGAAAATTCTGGAATGTACCTAAAGACATTTCCTCATCCGGCTAGGATGCTATCAATTTTGACCCATGGTCCTTTTCAGTACTTTTAAATCTTTTTCTATTTTATTGTTTCTCCTTAGTTATACATGGCCATAGAATCCATTGTGGTAAACTTATCCAAACATAAAATATACCTTATCCTTCTTAGGACCCAATTCTTGTGAGTGGGCAAGATGAGTAGATTCTCTTAGGTATTTTCATACAATTAAATAGAAACATTATGGTCACTTCATGCTAGTGTCTTTCCTGTTCTTATCTCCCCTCCCTTCTTGTTGCTCTCCTTTGTCTCATCTACAGAACTTCTCTTCTTGCCCCCCCACCTTCCTTGTGATATAGATAATGCATGTCATGGAAAACATGTGACCTTTGGTTTTGGGGGATTGCCTTATTTTACTTTAGCATGATAATCTCCAGATCCATTCACTTACTGGCCAAAGTTATGAAGTCATCCTTTTTTCAAAGCTGAGTAATATTCCACCATGTATACACACCACAATTTCTTTATCTATTCATCTGTTGGTGGGCATTTAGGCTTGCTCCATAGCTTAGCTATTGTGAGTTGTTCTCTCATAAATATTGATGTGGCTGTGTCCTTGTAGTATGCTGATTTTATCCTCTTTATGCTGAAGAGTGGGATAACTGAGTCAGAAGGTGTTTCAAATCCTAGTTTCTTGAGGAATCTCCATCCTGCTTTCCAGAAGAGTTGCACCAATGTGCAGTTTCTTCAACAAGGTGTGAGCATTTTCTGTCCCCCACATCCTCACAAATTTATTGTTACTGTATTCTTGATAATTGCCATTCTGACTGGAGTGAAAGAAAAGCTCAATGCAGTTTTAATTTGCGTTTCCCAACGTGCTAGATCCATTGCCTTTTCAGTATTTTTTAAAAATATTTTTTCTAGTTGGAGTCAGACCCAATACCTTTTTTCTAACCATTTATTTTTTTGTCATGCTGAGGATGGAACCCTCAGGAGCTGTCCTCTGGGGTGCATTCCTTGCATCTAAGACGTTTTTCAACACCAATGAGATAAGCAGAGTGGCAAGAAAACTGGCAAAACCCTCTGCAATATTATAGCCAGGAAAATTCATAAGCACTTTAGAAGCATCTTAATGTTTACCCTCAGTCAAATGTGCCTCAATCAGAATGCCACCATTTGAAAATAGCTATCAACATGAAAAGTTTCTGAAATCTGTTGGTTTGTGGACCATATTTGAGGATAACGACAAAAACCATATGAGTCCATGGCTAAATACATAAGTAAAAATAGAAATCGAATAACAAGCATTCTCTTAAGACTTCCTTCCTGAAAACACTGCCCTATTTGCTTTTAATAATTCCTCTAGCAACACTTGAGGTCATAAAGAACCGAGGAACATATCTGGTTGGGGCAGAAATGCTGGATACCAAGAAGAAAGTTACTCTGAACCTAAAAGGAGAAGGTTCATAAATCACCAGAATGCAGGAAAGCCCACAAATTTTGAAATTAAAAACAAAGGACTGGGGTTGTGGCTCAGTGACAGAGCACCTGCCTAGCACTTGTGAGGCATTGGGTTCAATCCTCAGCACCAAATTAAAAAAGAAATATATAAAATAAAGGTATACTGTCCAACTAAAAACTATTTATAAAAATAAAGATCAGATTTACAAATAAAAAATTTTTAAAAGCCAGAGATGATTTTAGATAATACATAAAATATAATCAAAGTAGAGCAAAGTTTATTGGTCAAGAAATCACTAGCAGGAGGGAGGGAGGAAACAGTGAGGCTTCTCTGATATCTCTAGGCCTCACACCTGATTTGCTGCTCAAGGTTATGGGAGATGCTGTGGGTGATACCAGAGGCCTTCCCATGGACCAAGTCCTACTTCTTAACTGGCAATACGATTGCATCATATTTGTAGGTTCCTACTCCACATGGTCTTGTCCAGAGACACCAGAGAAAACAGTGTGTGTATGTGTGTGTGTGTGTGTGTGTGTAAATTTACTGTAATAAAACTTTATTATGGCAGCTATTATGAAGACAAACACAATAAGTGTTGGTGAGGATGTGGGGAAAAGGTACACTCATACACTGCTGGTGGGACTGCAAATTGGTGCAGCCAATATGGAAAGCAGTATGCAGATTCCTTGGAAATCTGAGAATGGAACCACCATTTGACCCCAAAAGACTTAAAATCAGCACACTACAGGGACACAGCCACATCGATGTTTATAGCAGCACAATTCATAATAGCTAAACTATGGAGACAACCTAGATGCCTTTTAGTGGATGCATGGATAAAAAAAATATGCATTATATATACACAATGGAATTTTACTCAGCAACAAAAGAGAATAAAATCATGGCATTTGCAGGTAAATGGATGGCATTGGAGAAGATAATACTAAGTGAAGTTAGACAATTTCAAAACAATAAATTCCAAATGTTTTCTCTGATATAATGAGGCTGACTATAGTAAGGTATGGAGTGGAACCATGGGAGGAGTAGATGAATTTTAGATAGAGCAGAGGGGTGGGAGGGAAAAGGAGGAGGCAGGGGATTAGCAAGGATGATGGAATGTGATGGACATCATTATCCAAAGTACATGTATGAAGACACAAATTGGTGTAAACATACTTTATATTCAAACAGAGGTATGAATAATTGTGCTGTATATGTGTAATAAAAATTGTAATGCATGCTGCTGTTATTTAGTTTTTAAAAATAAATAGAAAAAACTTATTATGAAATGTTTAAGATGATATTCTAAATATATAAATGCAACTCTCAAATCACCTTGCTCTGCCCTGACAAGTTCTAATTTGACCTTTTCTGGGACCAGTAGGAAAATAGAGTATAACATACTATCAGAGAGGACACTCCAGCTTGAGAGTTTCCCTCTTTCCCTTCCCTGTGTCTTTAAATAAACTAATACCAGATAGAGTGAGGGATGTGTCTGAAATAGTAGTTATCAGGTGCGCACTAGTGACAGGAACAGAAAGTTGACATGCCAAAGATCCAGGACAACTCTAGGTCACTTTGGCCCACGCTGGTCTGGAATGGTTCTTACATATTTGATGGTTAGGTGCAATCATTCTATCTTCTTGAGTTCTGGAATCTAGTCTGTGAAAGTGTCCCAGAACTTGTCCCCACCAGCGTAATTTGTGTTCTCACTGGTAGAGATACCTGTATTGCTCACATAAATCACAGGTTGTTGGCTGAGGAATGGAATCTAGCACATTGACGTGACCCAGGCAGGGCTCTAGGTAAATTACATTTCTAAAAAAAGAAAAAGAAAAGTGGGGGTCTGCACAGAGGGCAGGTTTATAAAATGACTCCCTGATCTGCATGATCTCATCAAAAACATCAGCATGCTACCTGTCTCTATCAGTATGCAGCTGAGTGGTAGAGCTACCACAAGCACTGAAAATAGATAGATAGATAGATTAGATAGATAGATAGATGATAGATAGATAGATAGATAGATAGATAGATAGATAGATAAATAGATAGATAGATAGATAAAGGCAGGCATGAGCTGCATCTTTGAGAACCAATTATGTATCACCCCATAGAGTTCCATAATAATTTTGCATTTTAAAAAAACAATCATTGGCTTATAAAATTTAGTATCCTCTGCTAGGCCAGGTGCTAGATATTCATCAAAAATGGAAAAAAGTAGAGACCAATATTGTGTGACCAGAAACTCAAGAAAACTTTTATTCATGGGCCATAAATCATCTTTCAAAACCAGAGAACATTTTATCAGTTTTCTAAAACAAACATAAAACAAAAACAAAACAAATAACCCCACTGGGCACTCTTCCCATAAAGGGGAATGCAATCTTCTAGAATGGAGGAGGAGTTTGAAGGTCAAAACTTTCTGAGCTTCTAAATCTATTCTGTCCCCATTTTTTATTTTATTAACGGTGACATCTTTTTTCTCTGTCTGCCTCCCCAAGCATTCAGTGTTTCCAGGTCTCAACATCTGTCCATGCCCCTGTGTCCCCAGAGGTTCTGCCTGTCCTCTTTGCCACCCCAACACTCATGGCTCCACCTGTCATCCCCTGCTTTCCCAGGTGTCATCTCTGATCCTCTACTTGCCTCTCTCTCTGGTCCAGATGTTATTGGAATTGTTACAACATATTTCTAAGCCTTTTTTAGACAATCTGCCCATCCATACCTGTGGCCATATGCATGGATTCTGCACCCAAGGTTTCAAACTCTGGTGGATGGGAAGGATTTAAAAATGAATTGCTCATGTACCAAGTAAATGTACAGATTTTCTCCCAAGTTACGACAATGGCATAATGGCTACTTACGTAGTGGTTACTTTGTACCAGTTTTTTTAAAAAAATATTTTTAGTTGTATATGGACAGAATAACTTTTTTCTATTTATTTATTTCCAGGTGTTGCTGAGGATCAAACCCAGTGCCTCACAAGTGCTAGGTGAGCACTCTGCCACTGATCCCAAGCCCCAGCCTTGTAGCAAATTGTACTAGTGACCCAGAGATCATTTAAATTATAGAAGGAGGTGAGCAGGCTGTCTGCAAACGGTATAAATAAATTGATGCACTTTTCAATGCTTTCGGGATTGCTGGCCTGGAACAAGTCACCCACCTATGATTAATGAAAACTGCAAGACATCTCCACTGCTGAAATCAGTCTTCACTTTTCTCCTCCCACAAACTTTTTTTTTAAATCTGGGTTCTCACATTTTGTCACCAAGAACTTTGAAGTGACTTTGACTTTTTGTCCTTGGTCAGCTATCTATTCTATTACTTGCAATCATTCACATGGAAGTTTTTCTGCAACTCTCTCTCATCCAGTACTGGCACAAACCCTTACTGGCTCTTGCTTAAACAGGTGGGGAAAAAAAACAAATCAAAAACAACTTCTCTCTCACTTCTTGACTTCAACCCTAATCATTGAAACAATCATTATTTTATCATTAAAGAAAATTAACTGAGCCAGGCAGAACATTGCATGCCCATGATCCCAGCAACTTGGGAGGCTGAGGCAGGAGGATCATGAATTCAAAGTCAGCCTCAGTACTTAATCAGGACTAAGCAACCCAGGGAGACCCTGTCTCTAAATAAAGTATATATTTTTAAAAGGGGGGGCTGGGGATGGGGCTCAGTGGTTAAGCAGCCCTGGGTTCAATCCCTGGTGCCAAAAATAATTAAATAAATTATGAGCAGAATTGACCACTAAAATTCCTTCTAAGAAACTTTCAAACTCTCACAGCTTAGTATTCAGTAGAGGTTGCAAAATGTTAGCCCAGGATCACGAAAAATATATGCTTCTGCATACATTATATTGTATGAGAATGAGGCTTAAATTCTTATATGGAAGACGACTAAAGCATTTTCCTTTTGGAGAGAACAAGGACCTCCACTGGCTCCTCGTTATGCCCAGGGACTGATACCTCATCCCTCAGATCATAGTGGCACTGGGGGAAGGGGTTACCTTGTGTTGTCAGATGAAATTAGGTTCAATTCTGGGTGTTAAGCATACACCAGACTGCCTTGTTGACACATGAGCCATTCTTAAAGGACACTTTGGCATACAACCATATACTATGGAAACGAGGTTCAACTTCCTTCCTGGTGGATATTTTGGCATTACAACGAAGTAGAATTGACTTCCTAGTCATTGGCACTTTTTCTTGGGGTTATTTGTGAAAGGGGTTCATTCTAAACTTACTAAACACATCTCAACTTCTTGGGTCATAGTCTCATGGGAAATCATGTTTGCCATTTAGAGAGGGTCAAGGTGTGTTTTCTATTCTTAGGCTCCAAGTGCTAACATACAACATGGGCACAAACAGAATGTGGTGCATGAGTAATCGGAGAGATGTTCTCTTCTACACAAGTGGAGCACTATCATGACAGTCAGTCTTTCAACAAAGATGGCAACTAGAAACTAACAGGAAGGTATCCAAAAACAGTATATCAACTGGTTAACTGCTGGAGAAGGCAGAGTGTCCTGCCCCTGGAGGGCTGGGATGGGGTGGGGTGAGATTACATCATGCTCTTCAGAACACTTTGCAATTTAAAACTCATGAGTTGCTCATTCTGGAATTGTCTATAGCTTACAGAAAGGGAAACCATAGATAAGCGGAACTATGATAGTCCAATTTCTGTAAAATAAATACCAAGAAGGAATCTCATGAGTGGTCAGAGAGAAACAGTTGTTCAAGTACAAGAAAGCATTAGTGGTTTTCCCCAGAGAATCTAAGAAGCTGGAAGGCAGTGGGACAACATAATGGAACTTGTTTTTATAAACAATCAATAATTTTATATCTTGCAAAACTTTGCTTCAAAAGATAAGGGGAGATTTATACACGGAAAGGTTTGCAGTGAGTAAACAACTCTTCCAGAAATGCCAATAGAACCATCAAGAATAAAGGAAATGAAAAAAGACATAAACTTGAGCCAACATAAAATAATGAAAAATAGTGGTAGATGTAGCTCAGTAGCTCAATATGGTAGCTAAATATAGCCAGTGTCATGGAGTATTTAGTTTCTAACTCTTTTCTATGTGTTTTAAAAATATAAGTGTAAAAAATTGTACTCTATATGTGTAATAAGAATTGCAATGCATTCCACTGTCATGTATTTTAACAAATAAAATTAAAAACAATTAAGAATAAATGAGTGCAAAAGTAACACTTAGAACACAAAAATAACACTTATCACACAAAAATAACACTTAGAACCAAACAAACATTGATGTTGAATGATTACAAAACTCCATTTTTCATTGCTATCAGGAAATACTTAAGGATGCGTAGTTTGGGAATAAACAGTCATTTAGGTCAGAATTTTAGAGTCCAAGATAAAGGCATGCCATCCACTTGGCTTCTGGGGAGTACACACTTTGCTCTATTCCAGCATGAAATAGAGTGGGGACAAGTGAAAGAGGAAAAATCATATGGACCAATACAAGCTACAGAGCAGAGAGGGGTAGTCTTGAGTTTTCATAACAACTCGTTTTCTCAAAAACTCATTCAAAGAGACTAGTGTCCATTCCTCCTGAGGGTGGTGTCCCCAATGACTGAATTAACACCCAGTAGACAGCACATTTTTAAGGTTACCCTGCCTCAGTGCTACCATAAGGAGGACCAAGTATCCAAAACCTAAGCTTGTTTGTGGACAAATGATATCCAAGCCGTAGAAGACACACGATGCATGAAGTTATAGTCTATGACAAAGATAGAAACCAATTGTGAGGGACAAATCTGTAAGATCAGCAAAAATTTTCTATACTATTGAAACTAATTTGTCATGCATAAAAACTGATTGTCATAAATTTAAGATGTTAGAGTTTCCAGCACAATCACTAAGGAAAAACTAAACCATGTGCCAAAAGAATAAAATAAAATAAAAATGGTACAGAAGAAAAATGAATCATTAATAGGCAATAATGGAAAAATTGATGAACCAAAAACATATAGGTAGAAAACAAATGACAACATAGAAAAAGCATTTGGTTCATTACTATTACTTTTTTCATTACTATTACTGCATATAGATCCAATTTGTTCCAATTTTAGAAAACATATTGATCAAGTTGGGCATGCAGCACACATCTGTTACTCTAGAAACTCAGGAGGCTGAGGTAAGAGGATTGCAAGTTTGAGGGCAAATTTGATGACTTATGGAGAGCCTGTCTAACTCATCATCATCTGGGCACAGTGGTGCAATGCTGTCGCTAACTTACTTGTGAGACTGAGGCTAGGGTATCACAAGTTACATGCTGACTTCAGCAACTTAGTGTAACAGTATCTGAAAATAAATATAATAATATTTAAAAATAACTGGGAATGTAGCCACACCTTTGGGCATAAGACCTGGAACCAAATAAAATTATTCTGCTATCTACGTCAGATTTACTTTAGATTCCAAGACAAAGACAGGATGAGAATAAAAATAAATATAAAAAAATATATAAATAGCAATCAAGAGCCCACCACAGTAGTTCAGTGACTCAGGAAGCTGAGGCAAGAGGATCATGAATTCAAAACTGCAGGTGGTATAAATAGAGTTCCTCTTGGTGGAATGGTCTGGCTGTAAAATAAAAGCTAAAAAAGGTAAAGCAGGGGGAATAACCCACAGGATACAGAAAGTAATTTTAAAAGCGGGGATGGGGTGGGCTAGCTGATCTTAGCGATGAAGCTTCCACACTCAAAAGAGCAAAATGGAGCCCCTGTTTTCTTTATTTATATCAGGGAATATCAAAGGTTTTCCATAGAATGTTTTTTGCCAAGTAAGGTAGAAGGTGGGCTTTGAAGTTCCCAATGTGTTATGCCCAACTCCGGAGCTACAAGAGGGTCATGTGCTTTGGGCAATCTAGCGCACTCTGGGGGGATGTAGATAGTTCCCAAGGTAAGACCTAATTCTCCATGGCTACATACCCAGAGAAGACCCTCAAGAAATTCATGGGTGGCACCCTGCATATTCCCCCTTTTTACTTTGCAAAAGAAAATGATGAGCTGTTATTTCAAGTTCCTGGATTTTTTTTTTCTGATAGTGTGACAACCTACTATCACAATACAAAAAAGAACTAGTAGCAAACATCTCATTCCAATAATATACCATGCAGAGTGTTTCAGCATGTTTCCAGGTTAAAGCCATTCCATTCTTGAAGTATTTCCAGTTCGAGAGGTAGGATTCATAAGCTCAATTTTGCTTTTTTGAATATCCTGGATGTTGTGTTGTAACTCCATAAGATCCAGGCTATTATTATTTGCTATGCCAAATACCCATTAGATGATTTAAACTTTTCCCAATCCCATTAGGAAGGCTTATATTTGGCTGCAGTAACACAGATCTTCATAGTCAGATGGAATTTAAGCCTTTCCTTAAAGTTGAGAGCAGAAAGCTCATTACCAATATTTATGACAGTAGTTTATAAGGCATTCAAGTTAGTTTCTATATTTTCATCAATATTTATGATTATTGAGGGCTTCTTTAACCAAAGATATATAGGTAGTATTTTGGAAGGATTTTGAGCCAAATTATTAAAAAAATTTGCATGTTGAATGTTCTGAGATATAGCCACTGAGGCTGTAACAATAGAAGTGATGAATTAAATTAAATGAAATTGTAAAAAATATAACCAAGAATTATGAGTCCAAGAGTTTGCTTAAGTCTGGTCACCTGAGCATGCGTCTATTATAAAACCTCAATACCATCATCAGCATGCCATGGCTCTAAAATGTTGACCGGTAGTAAGATGAAGAAAGACTGGTGAAGGATTAATGTTCCTTTCCCCTCTGTTATATCTAGTGATGCAGTTAGGTAAATTGCACTTTTTACAGGCTAGAAGATATTTATCATCCTTTCTTTTAACTCTCACATTTCCAGTAATTAAAAAATAAAGAGATTGAACACAGCCGGTAGGCCATACAAGGAACCCTCTTTAAACCCCCTGCCTACAAAGTCAAGCATAGGGTTGACAGTGTAATATAGGAAATCTGAGGCTGCACTTAAGCACCAAACATCTTTTTGGATACCGCCTTCACTGAAGGTTAGGATATTACCAACAAAACCTCCAGGGATCATGCATCCTTATGTGCTTGATTTTGTTAATACTTGGAGACCAGCCTAAAATAGATCCACTATTTCTAGAACCTTTTTGTTGTACTGGCAAGACATCTGCACAGTCTATCCACTTAGGAAAGGTGCCAAATTCTATTGCAGAATGATTAGGACAGTAAGGTATTGGCAGACGTTCTGTGACAATGACTAGCTTTTTATGAGAAAGTCCCATTTTAATAACTGTTTGGACATATTGAATTCAGTCCCAGGGTCCAGTACGATTGGCTGGTCTAGACCCCAGATATGCTGTATTTTCTTCAGAAGATACCCCTAGATAGCCAGCTGCTTACCATGGGACCAATATATACGTAGTTGTCCACTGTAACCAGTATAACTAAATCCAGTCACAGGGATTTAGTTAATGGGTGTAATCCGAGTTATCTGTAAAACCACACAGTACATGAGTATCATTCGTAAATTCTAAGATGGATTCTCCGGTCCACACCACGGGGTGTACCAAAGGTGGGTCTGAAAATATGTCTAATTGGTTTCTCCCTGGACCCCATTTTCTGGACACTCAACAGAGCTAACATGGTGACAAACATTGTGGCTTCAGGGTTCGTTTCTCCTTGTGTCAAAGTATCTGTTGAGGCTATAGCGCTAGATTCTACAGTTGCCTCCATGATGGTAGTTTCAACGTTCAGTCTCTCTGGGCCTTCTTCATCCTCTTTCTCCTTTGTATCTTCCACTTCCTGCTGGGGATCAGGGCTGACATCTCTGGATCAATCTTCAGTATCTGAACCTCGGTTCTAGGTCCTCCATGTTCGATAGCACATTCAGGTACCACAATAGGATGAGAGGCACCTCCTGGGAAAACAAAAGCATGACCTCTACCCCAAATTATCACTGGATCTGATATTTTCTGTTATTATGTTTGTAAATCTTTCCACAAACCTTGGCTCAAGGGACCAGCTGCAGTAGAAGAAATGAGTCCTTTGGCTGCAGTGCGACTTTCAGAGTCACAATTAAAAAAAATTAAAACAAAGCATGATTAAAGTTATTTTGTGGGGACTTCTAATTGTAGCTTAATAGATAAATGAACTCATTCTACAATGGCTTGACCTTGAGGCTTCTATGGAATACCTGTTTTATGATCAATACAAAATTCATGGCAAAACTGCTGAAAGAAAAATTAGTATAAGATAGTGTATTATCAATTTCAATCTGTAAAGGACATTCAATGCTGCAAAAGTAGCTAGACAGTGAGAAATAACATGCTGAGTATTCTCTCTTACACAGGCAGTGGCAAAAATAAATCTAGATTAAGTATCAACAATAACATGAACTTAACACTTTTTGCCAAATTGAGGGATGTGAGTTACATTCCTTTGCCATAACTGATTTGGTAATAAACCATGGGATTAACCCTAGTTGGTGAAGATAAAATATGTATAAAATATTGTGAGATTTGATGTAAAATTTGACAAGTTTTCCCCAGGAATATTAATTTTTTATGTAAACTAGAAGCATTCTGATGATGTAAAGAATGTGAGGCTTTTGCACAATCATATAAAGACATTTATTCACAAATGGCAATAAGTTTATCAATTTTATTATTACCTGATTCTAAAGGACCTGGAATATTAGAATGTGCCCTTATATGGCTAATGAAACATGATGGTGACACATTTGAATTGTCTTTTATAAGGTCTGAAACACTCTTGCAATGGTGTGTTCCCAGTAGTTTATGTTTCAATATTTTTTGTGACTCCAACTGCAATATAAACTATCAGAATAAATATGGATTGACTAATTTGCAAAATAAATTAAAGCCCAAATGAGAGCTTAAATTTCTGCTCATTATGCAGAAGTATATGCTGTCTATATTATCTCTGTATAAACATGGATATAGAAACCTGCTTTTTCTGTACTCGATCCATCAGCAAATACTGTTAGTGCTCCAACTATTGGTTAAGCACATACAATTTTGGGAAAAATAAATATAGTCACAAGAGTAAACTGAATAATTTTCTCATGAAGGTAATGGTTTTCCATTTGACCAGGGAAATTAACAAAAGCTATCTGCCAAGTATTAGAATATTTCCAAAGCCAATCATGCTCTTGAGTAGAAAAAGGGCCAACATTAATATTAGGCTATGACCCAACTCTCTGCAAAACTCGTGTTCTTCCTTTAGTAACTAACTGAGCAATAAAGCCATGGTATGGAGTTAATGACTTTTGAGGAGAATAAGGTAGGTAAGGCCACTCAATAATTCCCAATTATTGCCATATTACTCCTGTAGAAGTATGAACAGTGGGAAATGTTAATCAATATATAGGCTCTTGTGGATTAATTCTAGTAAGCTGTGCAGTAATCCTTGCAGATTCAACTTTTGTTATGGCAATCCTTTCTTCTGCCAAAGTTAATGAGAAGGTAGAGAAGGATCTCCATGTACAATCTAAAACAAAGAACACAAATCTGCAGTGGCTAGTTTTAAACTAGGTCATAGCCAATGAATATCACCTAGTGACTTTTAGAGGTCATGTGACTTGGGCAATTTAATGTACCTTGGGAAGCTGCAATACTTCCCAAGTTTAAATCTAAATCTCCAGGACTACATAGAATATTCTGCCCAAAAGAGTAGAGTACACATTTTACTCCAGTGTGTAGGAAACATTGTGCAGGACTTCCCATTTAAAATCCATAAAAATGTCAATAAATTTAAAAGCACTGAAATTAGGACAAGTATCTTTCATAATTACAATGAAATTAAGTCAAAAAAACATAAAATTTAAAAATTTGCTAACATATAGCAATTAGACAGTGTATTCTTGGGAAGAAGAAAAAGAAAATAGTTTAGATGGATAAATAGATGACCCCCAAGTAATTCACAGGTAGATCCTTGAAAGTCAGTGAGGCTCTACCTCAAAATACAACATAAAAATGGCTGGGGATAGGTCTCAGTGGTAAAGTGCTCCTGGGTAAAACCCCCAGTACAAGTAAAAACAAATTAAAAACAACAAAGAAAACAGCTGGAGGGCTATGCACATGTCAGACAAAATCAGCTGTAACAGAAATTGTTAGATAGAGGCAAGAACATGATATATACTCATAATTATATATATTAAATTATATATTAAATACATATGCATATTTATGATAAAAATTAAAATATATAATACATACCAATGAAGGGGGCAATCTCACAGACTAAGTTATAAATGTATACATGTAAAAAAAAAAACAATGCTCCAAAATATGTGAAATGAAAACTATCAGGATTAAAGGAAGAAAAATTTCTCCAAAAAGGGGTGGATAATTTGTGATATCCCATTTTCAAAAATAAATGAAATGTCTAGCAGAAAGTCCATGTAAAACAAAACAAAATGACTTGAATAACAGTATAACTATACTAGGTCTAGAGGACTATATAGAATATTCTGTCCTGAAGAGTAGAATACACATTTTACTCCAGTGTGTAGGAAACATTATGCAGAACTTGCCATTTTAAAGCCATAAAAATGTCAATGAATTTTAAAACATTGAAATTAGGACAAGTATCTTTTGTAACTACAATGAACTAAAGTTAATAAAACAGAAAATTAAAAAATTTACAAACATGTAGTAATTAGACAGTGAACTCTTTAGGAAGAAGAAAAAGAAAGAAATAGAAAGTAATTTAAATGGATAAAAATGAAAATCAAACATGAAAATGAAAGCAACCATGCCAAAACTGATGAGGTGCAGCTAAAGGAGCCCTCAGAAGAAAATTCATAACCACAAAGGCCCATATTATAAAAGAAAACTGCCCAAACAAAAACATAATTTACACAGTACTAGACAAAGAGAAGTAAGCTGTAATCAAACTTCACAGAGGATAAATTTTAATAAAGAATAGAGCAAGTATAAAACATAAAGACAAAAGAATTAAGAAAACAAACTTGATTGTTCAAAAGATTTACAATATTGATTGTTCAATTAACCAAGCAAAAAGAGAGAGAGAGAGAGAGATTACTCAAGTTAATAAATATCCAAAAAAAGTGAGACCACAAAAACAGACTCCACAAAAAAATTAGAAAAATTTAAGGGCATATTATGAACAATTGAATGTGAACAAATTTTTACATAACATCCATCAAAACTGACTTAGACATAGAAAATCTCAAAAGACTTAATAAGAGATTGAATCAGTAAAAAAACACAATAGTAACATCCATATCAGAGCTGAGCATGGTTGGTGTACACCTGTATCCCAGTGACTTGAGAGGCTGAGGCAGGAAAATCGTGAGTTCAAAGCCAGCCTCAGCAAAAGCAAGGTGCTGAGCAACTCAGTGAGACCCTGTCTCTAAATAAAATACAAAATAGGGCTGGGGATGTGGCTCGGGAGTCAAGGGCCCTGGAGTTCAACCCCTTTAACCCCAAAACAACAAAATTTCATATTAGAAATGTGAAGTGAAACTATCAAACTATATCTAACTCTAAAAACAGATAGATAGCTTTGTGTGAATTAAATCCTAAGGTCTCACAAAAGAATGATTTAAATAAAAATGTTCAGCATTTGTGCAGGATATAGCACCAATTAATACAATTTTTGTAGCTGAACAATAAATATTAAAAGCAAAATTACTTTAAAAAATTTCATTTATGGTAGTATCAAATATTAAATACATAGCAAAAAATTAACAAATATGTCTTGTAAGCAGAAAATACTATAGAAAATGTTTAAAAGAATAAATAGGCATTGACTATTTATTAATAAGATTAATGTTGCTGAAATGGTAAAATGCAAATAGATTTACATATCAATGTAAACCTTACCAAAATTCCCACATGCCATTTTAGAAAAAGATGTAATAATAAGCTTAAAGATAATATGGAAGTTCAGGCAACATCAAATACCAAATACAGTTTGTTTGTTTGTTTTCAATAAAAATATAAAGAACAAAATTGGGAGACTCATACATCCCAATTTTAAAGCTCATAATAAGTTTCAGTACTCAAAGAAACTGGATCCCTATTCCTCACCCTGTTCAAAATCAATTCAAAAGTGTTAAAAGACCTGACTGTGAAACTACAAAATAAACAAGGGAAAGCAATTTAAGACTCTTCTAAGGACAACAAATGTTTTGGACAGAATTTTGAAATCACAAAAAAGTAAAAATTAAAAATTTTATTAAACTAAAAAGTTGACGAGCAGCAAAGAAAAACAGAGGAGAGGGAATCCTTATAAAATGAGAGAAAATCTTTGCCCAGTATGTGTTTGATACAATCTTCATATTTAGAATACGTAAAGAACAAAAAAA
Source organism: Ictidomys tridecemlineatus (assembly GCF_052094955.1). Lineage (NCBI taxonomy): Eukaryota > Metazoa > Chordata > Mammalia > Rodentia > Sciuridae > Ictidomys > Ictidomys tridecemlineatus. The sequence goes on along the minus strand of NW_027523833.1, from coordinate 63,778 downwards.
ATCATAACTCCAAACAAAAAATCAAAAACTAAATAATGCCATTCAAGTGGGCAAACGAAGTAGACAGTTTTTCAAAAGAAACAAAAAGTTCCAGCAAACATGAAGAAGAATATTCAATATAAGTAGCCTTCAGGAAAATGCAAATAAAAAAATACAATGAGGAAGACTGGGGAAATAACTCAGTAGGTAGAGTGCTTTCCTTGCATGTGCAAGGCCCTGGGTTCAGTCCCCAGCACCACAAGAAAAAAAATACATGAGGTATCATCATATCACAGTAAGAATGGATAAATTAGAAAAGTGACAAACAGGATGTGGATGTAGAAAAAAATCAACACTTAGGCACGGGTATGTGCAAGTAAATTGGGTAGCTGATATGAAAAACTGTGCATATTCCTCAAAAAAACTAACAATAGCTTGGATCATGGCACATGACTAATCCCATATATTTAAGAAGCTAAACAGTGCAAAACCCTGTCTCCAATAAAAAAAGAAATACACTGGAGGCCAGGAATGGTGATAAATGCCTGTAAAGTAGGCAACTTGGGAGGCCACAGAAGAAGAATCCTGAATTTGCTGGGAGGATAGGAAACTTCATGTAATGCTCCCTCAAAATAAATAAATAGTAATAATAATAATAATAATAATAATAATAATAATAATAATAATAATAAAAAATAAGGCACTGTGATGTAGTCTAATTGTCCAATGTTTGCCAACACATGAGGCTTTGGTTAAGTCTTTTGTATCTCAACTAAATAATACTAAAATAGAATTACCTTGTGATTCAGGTATCCCACTTGGGAGTATGTAATGAACAAGAATGAAAGCTTCATCTGATACCTGGATGTCCATGTTTATTGAGGCACATCCCAATTGAAAAGATATAGAATCACCTAAGAATTCTGGGGCAGATGGATAAAGAAAATATGGCATATATGTATGCATACATCCATAAAAATCAAATCCTGCCACCTGCAACCAATTGGGTGAAATTGGAGGGTAGAGCGGTAAAATGAAACAAAACTAGACACATAAATACAAACACTGCATGCTGTCCCTCATGTGGGGGAGGCTAAACCTGAATTTAGGTTGGTGATTTTTAAAGGTTAAAGAGTGAAGGTGGGAAATGAGAAAGGAATTTCATCAGTGGATGTGGCATATGTGTTAAAATACCATGCAGAGACCCTTTATTGTGTATATATAGTACATTTTCATCAAAGCTATTTTGAAAATGTTACTGTAATCAGTACTGAGTCACACTTACAAAATGATTAAATGGAATAATATTCCAGGCATGGTTATGGATGCCTATACTACCAGCAACTCAGGAGACTGAGGAAGGAGAACTGACAATTTGAGGTCACCCTTGGTAATATAGCAAGATATTGTCTCAAAACCAAAGAAATAATGAACTGGGGATAAATCTCAGTGGTAGAGTGTTTCTAGTTTCAAATTCATTACTGCAAAAAAAATAAGTAAATGGAATATAATTTAGAAATAGATCCTTATATTTATGGTCGACTATTTTTCAAGGAGAATTTCAAGACATTATAGAAAAAATGCTCTCAAATCATCTGGAACAACTATCCATATAAAACTTGGAACATGATCTCAAACACTATCTCACACTTTACACAATTAATTTTAAATGGAAGAAAAGTGTAAATATGAGAATTGGGACTACAAGATTCTTGGCAGAAAACATGTAAAAATCTCATAACCCTGCATTGAACAACAGATTCTTAGAAAAGACAAATTTTCTTTGTTTCTTTTTGGTACCAGGGATTGAACACAGGGGAGCTTAACTACTGAGCAACATTCCCAGCCCTTTAAAAAATTTTACTTAGAGCCCAATTGCTAAGTCTAGCTTTGAACATGTGATCCTCCTGCCTCAGCCTTCCAAACTGCTGGGATTATAGGCATGTGCCAAAAGATACTGCTTATAATGCCACATATTTAGAAAGTATCTATAGGATTTTAGATATGAGGTTTATGATGTGGCATAATAAATTTTGTGAAGGGTAAAGAAAAATATATTTATAATTTAGACAATATGTTTTTTTAAACTATAGACTTCATGTAGACTTCCATATATACTATTTAAAATTTCACTGTCTCCAGTGGGGACTTCTATCTGAAAAACTCCAACCACATTTACCTTGTATAAGTCAAACCTGGACATCCATTTTTCTTAATCTATAGACTTAAATAAAATTGAAATTTCTCAAGAGTAAAGATTATTCCTCTGGAGCCAAATGATCTATAGCATTGTGTGGAATCATATTAACTGAAGGGCTGTAAAAGAAATAATATTAACTAATTAACTTCTGACCCCAAATAACAACTGTATACTTGTCAATTCTTCATGTAGTCATGAATGCATTGTTGAGTCACACAAAAGAGAAATATAATAATTTTGTGGGCATATTTTTAGCAAGTTATGAATTATCATGAAAATGGTTCTCATTTTCACCGAACCCACAGAAGTATCAACAGAGTCAAGATTAAGCCTCTTACATTCAGAAATTTCTTTGTTCCTTTAATAATTATTTGTTGGTACAGAAAATTGAACTCTGGGGTGCTTTACCCCTGAGCTACATCTTCAGTGCCTTTCTTCATTTTTAAATTTTATTTTTTATTTTTGAATTTTAGTTACACATAACATTAAGGTTTATTTTGACATGAAATCATACCACTTTTAAACGGGGATTATTCTATCTGAGTGGCGTGATGAAAATAAATACAAATATTATATAGCCATAACCACATCCAAAATAATGAAAATTTTCTCAACTGTTTTTATGACTTTAATGCTTCTAGCTATTACACAAAAAACTTTGATCCTTTTTTAATTTTATTTTTGTACATGATGTGAGGTACGTATCTAAATACATTTTTTCTTCTTGTGGATATCTAGTCATCTCAGGGGCATTTTTGCTTTAGCTTTCACTCTTGAAAAAATATAAGCAGTGTGTGTGTGTGTGTGTGTGTATGTAATCCCTCTGAATACCAGTTACAAATTGCTGCCCATGCAGGTCAGGCATATTGCTGCCCACACAGTTACAAATTGCCACCCCCGACCTGCAAAGTCAGCTTAACTTAAGGGCATTCCTATGAATTTCCAGGGAAACCAAATAAAACATAGACACACTTTACCTTCACACAAGCTTCAGGACTTCTTCTCTGCTCTTGGCCTCCAAGAGCACACTTAGGTCTCGCTAGCTGGGCATGTGTTTGTTGTAAGACTTGAAAAACAGCATCAGCCTACCATGGCTCTGAAATATTTCCTGGTAATAAGACAAAGGAGGGATGATGAAGTGTCAATGTTCCTTTTTCTCTACTATTTCTGGTGATACAATTAGTTAAATTACATTTACTATATGTTACAAGATATCTATCATCTTCCCTTTTAATTTTTACATTTCCTGTAATTAAAACATAAGGAGATTGAACACAGGCCCATAAGCTGTAGCAAGAACCTTCCTATTACAGTTTTTGCCTACAAAGTCTGGTAAAGCTTTGTCAGTAAAATGTAAGAATTCTGAGGCAGCAATTAAGTGCCAAACATCTTTCTGAATGCCACCTTCCCTAAAGGTAAGGATGCTACTAACAAATCCTCCAGGATTCATGGCATTACCCTTGCATAACTGCCTTTTTTCAATTTTAGGAGACCAGTCCAAATATACACCCACCATTTCTACACACCTTATGCTGTACTTGAAAAGTACAAATTTAAAGTTTCTAGTACTAATGATAAAAATGAAAAAGAGGTGGAGGGTGCCAGATCTCTAGACTCTGGAAGATAAGCAATTAAAAACAGACTTATTTGCAATATTGCCTTGAGCATAGTGGTAGGATTATGAGGGGTACTATGAGAATATGAGCACAAATCACAGATTTTATATATATTTTAGTACAGCCCATTAACAAACTCAACATTAAATTTAAAAGTAAAAAAGTAAATCTCCATTGTTTAGGTCAAGCCCTAGCTACAAGAGATCCAGGGATCCTGAAGGATGAGTGGCTTAGGTGAAAGAAGAGGAGACAGGACTATAGTTTCAAGTTATGAGCAGCCTTCAGAAGTACCTGCTGTCCCTAGAGGGGCCTTTATTTTTAAACATTTTTTACAAGTGTTTTTTCATGTAGTTAATAGATAGATTCTAAGCTCAAAATTTCTTTGATTTACATAATTTTAAAAGTTACACTATTTTCAGATATATATTAATTACCTAAGATATTGAGTGCATTGTTTAAAATATTTTCCTGTAACCTTTGCCATTCACGATTAAGCTTTTACATTTTCACCTCAATCAATAAGTGCTAGACTACACAACTTGACTACATGTATCTTGACCTATTATTAACTTTTAACTTTAAAGCACACATATAATTATATCATTAACCATTAACTTTAGAGCATACCTATTATTATTGGTAAGATTTCTTACTTCTAAAGTCCCAATAAAACACTTAAAGTAGTTAAAGCCTATTACTTAAAAGCACTTTTCTGAAGTGCTTCTAAAATGTATATTAATTTTATATTATTCTATTTTTAATTCCAAAGGTAATTTTCTTTTTCATATGACCTATTTAATTGCTTTAAGAGTTTCTTTGATACTTTTCCAAAATACAACTATTCTTATGTTTTTGTAATCTTTAACAAAAGAGCAGGCTCTTCAGCACAACTCATTTACCATTAACAATGTATTTCCCATTTTGATCATGAATTCCTGTGTAAGGCAAAAGAGGGCCTGTTACTGAAGGGAAATGTATGTTGCACAGATTATAGACTAAGAATGTGGGGCTTAGTGCAAATTGTTAAGTTTTTCTCAAGAACCTTGAGATTTGTAAGATTTTCTTCATAAATTTTTGAAGCATAACACTATTGTTTGAATCCTGAGAGATATCAAAAAAAATCTCCAGGTATGTCTTAATTGTATCTTTAGCCTCATTTTGGGAATGTTTCTGCCATTTCAGTCAACATGTACTTTTATTATTTATTGATATATACCCCCATTTTCCATATTGTGAGTATCATAAACAATACATTTAACCCTCCATATGGTTTCAGTTTCCAAATGGTGTAGCTCTGCCTTGGCATCTCCCATGCTGTGACCCTATCAGACAGAGGGTGCAGGAATAACTTAACCACATTATCTATAAGACACCAGCTATTTTTCATATGACTTCTGTGGAACTTGTGATTGAATCTTGAGTTCCAGCCTATGGTGGGTCAATTAATTGTCACTGGATAACAAGTCATTCTAGAACTTATTGGCTCACTCGACCCCTGAGCCAAATCCCCAGAAGTATTTTGTATTTTGTTTAAAGAAGTGCTTAGCACTTCTCCCTTGCTGAAGCTGGCATGGAACTCATGATCCTTTGGCTTCAGCCTTCCAGAACCCTGGGATTACAGAAGTGCACCACTGCACTCACCTCTGTTCACAATTTTAATGCCAGCATTTCCTCTTTGCCTTATCAACTATTTTTATGCTATATTTCAAATGGATGCAGTATTTCTATTTTTTCTTCCAAGAACTAGATGACAGTTTACAGATTTTGCTTTCTCTTTGTGAGCATTTCACATGAGAAAAAAAGCAGAAACAATGAGATTATTAGAAATGATGTGAAGAAAGAAAAAGGTGACACTTTAAAGAGAGAGAATGTGTCCTCTCTGTAAAGAGAAGAGCATGGCTCTCTTTCTCTCCATTTTTATTAGAGATCTGAAAAAAAATTTTAAAGAATCCTGCCCAGGTACCCTTTTTGACTTTGGACTGACAGCAGGATAATATCAAACTCTCAAGTATCCAGTGCCATAAAATCTTTAGGTTAATTAGCCTCATGTTCATGATTTATAATTGAATTCTTAATCATAAACTCTTGCAGATTTTATGGTTAGTAGGAATTATCTTTATTTCACTGAGTTTCAGAATCTGATCTTCAACAAGATCACGAAAGTCTCCCCTTTAGTGTAACTTGTGTTCCTCTTACAAACATTATTTTGAAACTGAATTTTTCTGCAGGTAATAGTTTGTTAAAGAATGTAACACATCGTGTCAAGTTAATCCAGAAAGGGTGCAAGACAATTGCTTCTTTGAAAAAAAAGCATAGGGTCAATGTGTTGAGCCTATTTTTTAATTTATTGTTTATTGCATTGAAACCAGAGCTAGTCGACCACTGAGCTACATCACCAGCTCCTTTTTTATATTTTATTTACAGACAAGATCTCATTGATTTGCTTAGTGCCTGGCTGATACGTTGCTGAGACTGGCTCTAAATTCATGATTCTCCTGTCTCACCCTCCCAAGCTGCTAGGAATACAGGTATGTGGCACTATGCCCAACCTACCATTTACCTTAAAAGTACTTCAGTTCTTTTACCAGGTTCTGTGAAAATTACTACAATGAAAATATAAATGTAGTCTTTTCTATGATCTAATGACTCCAATTTTTTTAGATACATATCCAGAATTACTACTACTGAATCATATTACACTTTTATTTTAATTTATTGAAGAACCTTAATACCATTTTCAAAAATAGCTTTATTCCATTTATATTCTCACCAGCATTTTTACAAGTGAATCATTATATCCATGCTCACATGCTCTGGAGTACCTACTTTCAGATTTTTATTTTTTACTTCTAAATATTTTACTTATTTATTTACTAGTCATAGATAGACAAATCACTTTTATTTTATTTATTTGTTTTTATGTGGTTCTGATGCTTAAACACAGTGCCTCCCATGTGCTAGGGAAGCACTCTATAACTGAGCCAGAACCCCACCCCTATCTTTCAGATTTTTATCACAGGCTTTCTGAAAAGACTGCTTAGGGTGAAGGAAAGTTTTCATTTGACTGATACATTAAATTTCTGAGGCAAGTGTGTTATATTCCAGGTTGTCAAGTAGCTAGAAGCAGAGTGTACTGTATTTTCTGTGGTGAAACAGGAATCTGTGATTGCTAACACATTTTTAACCCTACTGCTGCAAATTTTAGTTTTTGGAAGTAGTTACAAACAATGCAAATCCAACTATTTGTAATGTATGAATATTTGCACATGCTCAGTCTCTGTTGCTTATAGAAATTGCACATTTAGGATATACCCCCTGGAACAGAAGTCACTAATTTTAGATGCTCAGTACATGGAGAAACTACTTCTGAAAACAACTGGAAGGCCTGGAATTATTACTGGGGTAAACAAGGGTAGGTCAGGGCTCAGAAAGTTCTCAAATATTATTGAGTCTATCAGTAGTTTGTTTAATTTTCCTTTTTGATACCTATAATTGAGTTGAGAGAGAAGCAATTCTTCCGGAAACAGAAGTTAGCAAAACCACTGGAACTTAGGCCTACTGCAGGAAAGGGGCGCCCTTTCTCTAGAAACTTCCAGATGACTGGGATAAAAAAGTAACAATTAGCATTTTGAAGATCATTCTCAGAAAACACCATAAAGAGTAGCAGAAATATCTGAGGGGTTTGTTGAGAGCCACAGCCAAAGGGGCCCCAGCAAACTTCCAGCTGCCAGCAAACTTCCAGCTACCGGCTGATGATTGGCTCACAGTGGCCCCAGCAACATCTAGCTGATTGGCTCCTCTGCGGTGATGTTCATTGGGCTGTTTCCCTGCCCTTCAGACTGCCAGCTGATGATTGGCTCACAGCGGCCCCAGCAACATCTAGCTGATTGGCTCCTCCACGGAGCTGCTCATTGGGGGACTTCTTTGGCTCTGCCCACACAACCCAGCCAATCGGCCTCAAGAGCAGGAGGATTGTGGGAGGTGGAGAGGCTGGTGTGGGAATGAGAGGCGTGTGGAAGCCGGTGGTGGCAGTTGGGCTCTGAGGGTTTTTTCCATGAGGAGCTGTTTTGTTTGGCGTTTGTAGTTCTAAAAATAAAGTTAGTTTCTTTTGACAAGTGGCTCCTGATTTGTGCCAAGCCAGACTTCGGCATTTAGTGGCTCGCACGGGGAGTGACTGAGGGTAAGTAAACTGCCCGCCCCTGAGGGCAGGGCGAGAGGATGGGTAGCCATTCTAAGTTTACTCTTTTGTTTTGCTTCATTTTTGTTTTAACTTGCCTATCCCTGGAGATGAGTGAGAGGGAAGAAAAACCGCTCACATTTGAGGAAAAACTATTTGCGTCTGAGGAACAGATAGGGAGAAAGGACGGATGCATATGTCAGGTTCCATGTCAGGAGGATAGAAAGGCTGATATAATGATTTTGTGTGGTTCCATTTTTATTGCATTCTGTCTCGGTTTTGTTTGGCATCATCTTGTTGGGTTGTATTATAGTAGAAATATGGGATCAGCAATTAGTAAAAAACAAACCGAAAGATTGTTAAGTAAATTGTTAGAGCAAGGAAACTTCCCAGTAAAATCAAGAGCAGTCAGGGCATACGTTGATATAATACAAAAATATAGCCCATGGCTTCTTAAGGAGGAGTTGTTAGATATATCACAATGGAATCATCATGGTGAAGATTTAAAAAGAATAGAAAAGAACAACCCAGGGACTCTGCCAGTTGGCACATTGCCATTGTTGACGTACGTATCTGGTTTGCTTAGTCCAAAGCCTTCAGTTCAGACAAAGGTAGAGGAAGGAGAAGACATATTGATTCAAGTAAAAGAGAAGGTCTCTCAAGTTAGTCAGAAAGAGGAAAAGATTCAAGTACAAGAGAAGGTCTTTCGAGCTAGTGAGACAGAGGAAGGAAGTTTAGAGCAGAAAAAGCCATCAGGGGAAAAGTTACAACAGGAGACTGCTAATAACATCTTTCTATCACAGAGCGAAAGTGTCCAACCAACAGCACCACCTCTACCAGAGGGCATAAGTGTCCAATCAACAGCACCACCTCCATATGCTAGGAGACCCCCAACCCCCGCAGTTGATAGTTGGGATCCTGAGACAGGATCTCAAGTATGCCCTGTATTTGAGGTAGGAGGGCAGCGAATTCACCAGGGTTTAAATTTCAAATCAGTGAAGAAGCTAAAAGAGGCTGTAACAACCTATGGTCCTCAAGCACCCTTCACTGTAAGCTTGGTCGAATCCATTACCGACTTAAACATGATGCCAGCAGATTGGGCTAATGTTTGTAAAGCTGTGTTAACTGGAGGACAATACCTGTTATGGAAGGTTGCCAATGAGGAATTTTGCAAGGAGACGGCTAGTCGAAATGCAGCAGCTGGTTATCCTCAGAGAAATCTAGATATGTTGTTAGGAAAGGGACCTTATGAGGATCGGCAGCAACAACTTGCATATGATCCTGGTGTATATTTACAAATTGCTGTAAATGCAGTTAAGGCATGGAAGACTTTACAAGGACATGGAGGTTTACAAGGTCAATTATCTAAGATAATACAAGGAGCTAATGAACCTTACGCTGAATTTGTAGATAGGCTTATTCAAACAGCTACCAGAGTTTTTGGGAATACAGAACAAGCAATGCCCTTAATAAAACAACTGGCTTATGACCAAGCGAATCGTTGGTGCAGAGATATCATTAGGCCATGGAAACAGGAAGATTTAAACACATATATTAAATTATGTAGAGACATTAATGAACAAGAGCAAGTCATGGCAGCTGCAGTAAAACAGGCTTTAGATGCCAGAGACATTAATGAACAAGGGCAAATTGTGGCAGCTGCAGTAAAACAGGCTTTAGATGCCAGAGACATTAATGAACAAGGGCAAATTGTGGCAGCTGCAGTAAAACAGGCTTTAGATGCCAGGCCAAGAACATGCTACAATTGTGAACAAACAGGACATTTTAAAAGGAATTGCCCAATAGGAGGAGGGTTTAACAAAACTAGGTATCAAAGGAGTAGAATACCGGGTATTTGCCCACGATGCCATAGAGGGAAACATTGGGCTAATGAATGCCGTTCTCAAACCACCATAGAGGGTACTGCATTATCAAAAAATGAACAAGGACCAGGTGTTTATCCACGATATCATGGAGAAAGGCATCGGGCTCCATTGCCAAAAAATGGACAGGGGGGGCCCAATGCTCCGGGGCCCAAAACCACAAATATACGGAGCACTGGAGGAACCCAGCAAACCCATCAGGTTAGTGCCCAGGACACATTGTCCATCAGATCCCTCATTAGACAAACCAGAGGGAGCGCAGGGTTGGACATCTGCGCCTCTGCCAGATCAGTACTAACTCCAGAGATGGGAGTTCAAATCATTCCCACAGGGGTGAAAGGACCTCTTCCCAAAGGAAAAGTAGGCTTATTATTGGGACACAGCTCTTCTACTCTAAAAGGAGTTATGATAATTCTTGGGGTAATTGATCCCGATTATGAAGGTGAAATAAAAATTATAGCCAGTTCTCCAAAGGGTATATCAGTAATTTCACCAGGAGATAGAATAGCACAGTTACTAATAATACCCAGCATACATGATAAATTTTCCAGTCGTACTGTAGAAAGAGGTTCCAAGGGATTAGGCTCCACAGGTGTAGACTGGGCTATGCTGTCTTTAAATTTAGATTCTCGCCCCATGCTAAAACTAAATATTCAAGGACATGAATTTAATGGCTACTGGATACAGGTGTAGACTTTAGCATTATCTCTCATCAAGAATGGCCAAAACACTGGCCATTACAACAAGCCACTGAAAAGCTTCGAGGCCTGGGAGTGGCGACTAATCCCCATAGAAGTGCAATGGTATTAGATTGGAAGGATCCTGAAGGATGTGAAGGAACTTTACAGCCATATGTATTGGATCATCTTCCCGTAAATTTATGGGGATGAGATGTCCTAGATCAATTAGGTTTGACATTAACAAATAACATCAACCAAAATGCACCCACTATTATGACTACACAAGGTTTTAGGAAAGGAAAAAGATTAGAAAAACAAGAACAAGGTACAGCAGCACCAATACAAATAGATCAAGGAACGGACAGACATGGGTTTGGATTTTCAGAAAGGGCCACTGAGACAATAAAAATTCCTTGGAAATCAGAAAGACCAGTATGGGTTTCTCAGTGGCCCGTGACTAAAGAAAGATACAAGCAGCCCATGACCTGGTCAAACAACAATTAGCAGAAGGACATGTACCACCTTCTGTATCTCCCCATAATACTTCCATTTTTGTCAATAAAAAGAAATCTGGTAAATGGAGATTATTGCAAGATTTAAGAGCCATGAATAATGAGACGGTTATTATGGAACCTGCTCAATCGGGGATTCCTCAATTGTCTGCTTTGCCAAAAACTTGGTATGTTTTAGTTATAGATATTAAAGATTGTTTTTTTTTTCAATTTCAATTCATCTTGAGGATAGTTCACATTTTGCATTTACTATACCTGCACTGAATCATGAAGGTAGGTCCTGATCAGAGATATGAGTGAAAAGTACTCCCTCAAGGGATGGCTAACAGCCCAACTATGTGTCAAATTTATGTTAACAAAGTAATCCAGCCACTTAGAAATCAAAATCCTGAACTACAAATATTTCACTATATGGATGATGTATTATTAGCACACAAAGATAAAAACACATTGCTAGAATGTTATGCCACACTCACAAACTTATTAAAAAATTATAATCTAGAGATAGCAATAGATAAAGTACAATTAAATTTTCAAATTAATTATTTAGGAGTTCTGTTATCCTCAACCATGGTCCGTCCACCAAAAATTCAAATACGAGTAGATCAACTCAAATCATTTAACGACTTTCAAAAGTTATTAAGAGACATAAATTAGATAAGGACTTATCTAGGTATACCAACAGGAGAGTTTGGACCTTTATTTGATATCCTAAAAGGTCCATCAGATCCAAATTCACCCCGAATGTTAACACCTGAAGCAAGAAAGGCATTAAAAATCATTGAAACATATATGGAAAATATGCATTTGGATAGAATTGATATAAGTTTGCCTTTATTATTTATTGTACTACCAACAAAAAATATTCCTACAGGAGTATTTTGGCAAGAAGGTCCATTATTATGGATACATTTATCTTATTCTCCTAACACTACTCTTACTAGGTATCCTGAGGCTGTAGGACAATTAATACTCAAAGGAATAAAAGCAGCAAAGGGAGTGTGTGGAATTTCATCCAATAAAATTATTACTCCATATACTATGAATCAAATTGATGAATTAGCTAATGAGCTAAATACTTGGGCAATAATCATGTGCAAATCTAATGTTTCATTTGATAACCACTTACCATCTAATCTTTTATTGTCTTTTTGGTCATCGCATCCTGTAATTTTTCGAGAAATGACAAGAAAAACACCTATCATGAATGCTCCAAATATATTCACTGATGGGTCAAATAATGGTACAGCAGCAATAGTTACCAAACTTTTACATTTTTAGTTCCCAAACAATCAGCTGAAAATGTAGAGCTTAATGCAGTATTACAAGCTTTTGTGATGTTTAAAGGTTCTGTATTTAATTTTTTTTTCTGATAGTATATAGTTAATGCTATAGTATCCCTTGAAGACGCTGGTAGGATTTCCCCTTCCTCTACTGTTTTCTCTTTGCTTTCCAGTATACAAAGTCTAATCTGGGACAGAAAATATCCATTCTTTATAGGACATATCAGGGCACATACAGGATTGCCTGGAGCCCTTAGTTTGGGCAATGATTTAGTAGATAAAACTACACATGACATACATATTTTTCCTACACTAGAAGGAGCTACAAATTTTCATAAAAAGTTCCATGTCAATGCTAATATTTTACAAAAGCGTTTTAAAATAACTAAGGAACAAGCTAGACAAATAATAAAACAATGTCTAAATTGTGTGACCATTTTACCACAAGTTAATCTTGGAGTCAATCCTAGAGGACTGATACCTAACCATATTTGGCAGATGGACGTCACACACTTGCCAGAATTTGAAAAATAAAATATTTGCATGTTACAGTTGATACTTCTTCTGGATTTTTGATGGGCTCCCTTCATGCCGGAGAAAAAACTAAAGATGTTATAGCTCATTGCTTACAAAATTTTGCCACTGTGGGTGTTCCAAAACAGTTCAAAACAGATAATGCCCCTGGTTATACTTCTGCCTCTTTTAAACAATTTTGCTCATCATTTGGCATTACTCATATAACAGGAATCCCATACAATCCACAGGGTCAAGGCATAGTTGAAAGAGCTCATCAAACTATTAAAATGTACTTATTAAAGCAAAAAGACGGAATTGGGAAGGGGTATATATTCCCCAAAGATAAACTTAAAATAACCCTTTTTACTCTAAACTTTTTAAATTTGGATTCATCAGGACTTAGTGCTGCAGAAAGGCATATGTGTCCAAAAAAATGTACATAAGGCCAAGGTTCTTTGGAAAGATATTCTAACAGGACAATGGAAAGGTCCTGACCCAGTAATTGTCTGGAGTCAGGGGTCTGTTTGTGTGTTTCCACAGGAAGAACAGCAGCCGATTTGGATTCCAGAGAGATTAACCAAGGTTCTGACCCAGTGATTGTCTGGAGTAAGGGGTCTGTTTGTGTGTTTCCACAGGGAGAACAGCAGCCAATTTGGATTCCAGAGAGATTAACTAAAGCGATTTCTACAGACCTAAAAGAAGATGATTTAGCTCAAATCCATAACAGCTGATATCCAAAACTCCAATTTGGCTATCCCTACATCTGCGACAGAACCAGGATGCTTTTTTCAATATCTAATTTATTATTGCCCTTTCCCATATCATGAAGTTCTATTTTGGTTTTTTTGAGCTCATACTGACCTAGGTTAATGTTTTGCTGATCAGTTCTATTTTTTTTTTTGACTATATAGAGTTTTTAAACATTGCAATAGAGATTTTACCTGTAAAAAGTTATAAGGCCTTTATTACTATGTTATGTGTTGTATGTATTATATTATGTGTGCACACTTGTGTTTTATGTTATATGTTTGAATGTACGTATGTCCATATATCATATATGATGAGCACTCATGAAAAAATGGATTCAAATATTTTTTTTTATTTCACGTGATTTAAATGGTTTAATTTAAATTGGGTAAATTTAAAACTGTTAAGAATTGTTTTAATATGTAACAAAAAAGGAGGTTAACAGATCTGTTTGTTTACTTTCACCTTTCCTTTTCATTGTATTTAATAATTCTCTTCAAGATAATGTAAATTATTAAGAAAATTGTTTTCTTTTAGTGCCTTCTGGAATGTTACACAATTTTTTCTTTAGCCATTATTGCCAGAATTCCTATCTTCATCACAGTGCCGGTGAAGACAATGTAAATTGTTAAGAAAATTGTTTTTTTTTAGTGCCTTCTGGAATGTTACATAATTTTTTCTTTAGCCATTATTGCCAGAATGTTAGTGCATCAACTTTTGGTAGTGTTGGGGTATTTTTGCTGATGATGTCATCGGTGGTACAATTTTTCCAACAAGAGCCGTCAATTGGCTTGGTGTATCTTCCTCCTTTCTGCTTATCATGATCATTCAGCTGAAATTTGGGGGCCAACAGAGGTGAGGCAAAGAACCTCACCCCCCCACTGGTACAAAGACCTCTCCACAGGTGTGGCTGTATACTGGACCGGTAGTCAATGACGGGTAAGATCCAATTACAATGGTACCAACCTAAGACAGGAGGCTGACGCCCTGAGGTCAGCTCATCCGAAGACGGGTAAGGACCATATGTAGTATTGGACAACCTAAGGCAGGCACGGTCCCTAAGCCACATGCTTGTTGTTTAAACAGAGAGGGGGAGATGTTGAGAGCCACAGCCAAAGGGGCCCCAGCAAACTTCCAGCTGCCAGCAAACTTCCAGCTGCCAGCTGATGATTGGCTCACAGTGGCCCCAGCAACATCTAGCTGATTGGCTCCTCTGCGGTGATGTTCATTGGGCTGTTTCCCTGCCCTTCAGACTACCAGCTGATGATTGGCTCACAGCGGCCCCAGCAACATCTAGCTGATTGGCTCCTCCACGGAGCTGCTTATTGGGGAACTTCTTTGGCTCTGCCCACACAACCCAGCCAATCGGCCTCAAGAGCAGGAGGATTGTGGGAGGTGGAGAGGATGGTGTGGGAGTGAGAGGCATGTGGAAGCCAGTGGTGGCAGTTGGGCTCTGAGGGTTTTTTCCCTGAGGAGCTGTTTTGTTTGGCGTTTGTAGTTCTAAAAATAAAGTTAGTTTCTTTTGACAAGTGGCTCCTGATTTGTGCCAAGCCAGACTTCGGCAGGGGTTCACAATTCAGAATTCATTTTTTACTTTGCTGATCATTTTATTATGGAGTCACTAGAGTTCCTTTTATACTCTGAATACTATGAAATAATTAAATAAGTAATGTAAAATATTGTCTCCTGCTCAGCAACTTGTTGTTTGAAAAAATATTTTCACATGTATGACTCCTCAGCAGCCACATGAATGTTTATAGCAGCTCAACTTGCAATAGCTAGAGTACGGACCAACCTAGGTGGTGCTCAAAAGATGAATGAATAAAGAAAATGTGGTATATATAATCAATGGAATATTAGTCAGTTTGAAAGTAGGCTAAAATTGTGACACATTCTAGTACATGGTTGGAGTTGGAGAATATCATGTTAAATGAAATAAGCCAGTCTCGCAAAACCAAAGATGTTTTCTCTATTATGCTGATTCTAATTCAGGAGGGAGGGGGCACTGGGCCAGAATAGCTTTACCTTACATTAACTTGAGGAAAGTGATGGGAGGGAGGGGAGAGGGATGTGGGAATAGAATAGATAGAAGTTGATTGAAACAGACATCACTACTGTATGTGTATATTTGACTACATTACTAATATGATTCTGCAACATGTACACTCAGAAAAATGAGAAATTATATCCCATGCAAGTATGATATACCAAAATATGTGTATATATGTATATATGCATTCTACTTTCATGGGGATAAAAAAGAGTCTGGGGATGTGGCTTAGTGGTTAAGAACCCCTTGTACTATAATGAGTGAGAGAGAAAACAGGGAAGACATATCAGAAGGCAGGATGGATCCACACAATTCCAACGAACTTCCCATAATCCCTGCCCTAAAAACCAAGTACTTAGGGTCTGTGTGATATTGGTACATCTGTGAAAATTTGAAAAAAAATATTTTTTCTTATGATCTGAAAACATAAAAATGGACTTGCAAATTTCTACCAGGCCTGGTAGAATGGGTTGGAAACAGTACCTGCTAGAATGGGTTGGAAACAGTAGTCACATCCTATAGAATTCCAAAGTCATTATTTTAATTGAACCACTTCAGCTGAGTTCCCAGCAAATGTGACTGCCATTGGGGTAAAGGTTCAGAGACCACATTGCTCTAGTTTAGATGAGTGTGAGGTCAGCCTGGGCAACAGAGTCCACCACTATCTCAAGAAAAAAAAAAAGGGGGGAGCCTTGTTGAGGGTGTAGCTCAGTGGTAAAGCAGCCTTTGGTTCAATCCCCTGTAGAGACCAGGACAGTGATTGGGAGACAAGTGTCTGAGATGCAGGTCTCTAATGACGTAATGGCAGTGACATGCTTGGTGACTGGAAAAGTTTCTATGCAAAACTATAGGATGCCTGGTTGTTATGGCAATGTTCTCCATGGGGGAGACTCTGTTGGAGGAGACTTTTCAGCTTTGACCTTATTCTCAGGCACAAAGTTCCTTGCTAAGTCAACCACAAAGTTTCACCAGTTCCGCTGATTTAAAGGACGCTTTAAAGTAACTTTAAAGGATGGACTTTCTTGAGAGTTGCACAGAGCTCTTAACATTGCACAATCCAACTATAGAATGTAACGGAGGAAATAGCTGCATACTGTTGCTAACTGTGTAACTTTCATAAATACAAAGAATAATGCTTGTATAGTCTTTAATATAATCAATGAAAGATATACAATAAAGATTGCTGGTGTAATTCTTTTTTTCTTTTTTTTTTTAAAAAAGAGATAATTTTTAATATTTGTTCATTTATATTTTTAGTTTTTTGTGGACATAACATCTTGTATTTTATTTATATGTGGTGCTGAAAATCAAACCTAGTGCCCCACACATGCCAGGTGAACGCGCTACCACATGAGCCACATCCCCAGCCCCCCTGGCATAATTCTTTAGACCTGCTGCTCCATCATAAAGCAGTGCTCCACCCAATCCCAGATGCTGTATCTTCTGCATGTGTGACTCTTTATTTCTTCCAATGTTCCATCAAACCTAGCCAGAACCTGCTAGTTTGGCCACACTTGCCGCAGCATCACAAGTAACAAAAACAAATAAATAAACACCATCAATCTCTAATTAAATCACTTCACATATTTTTGGTATGTTAAAACAAGGTATATGGAAACTCCTATAAAATCTGATGTGCTTCTCAGAATATTTAATAGTCTAACATTTTCTAATTCATTAAATATGGAAATATGAGAGTTCTAACTGGGCATCCTGAAATGTTTAAACACAGTCACTGATAATCACAGAGGAAAAAATAAAATACCAACTACAGAAACACAGATATTCTCTATCTCACCATTTGCCTTGGGTAGATTACTGCTACTTTGATGATCTGGTCCCGTCTGTAAGTATCCATACCCATACCAAATATAATGAAAATTACTGATCCTATTTAATCACAACTGGTATATATTTTGGCCTTAAAAATGGCTAATATTTTCTGTTTTCTCTATTTCAATAGCATTCTAATGCAAATTGTCATTATCACTAACAGGACCAAATAAATTTTCAGACTACTAATCAGCTTTTAACAAATGACCTGAGCAGAGACGTTTTTGCAGGAGCACGTCGTAAATTGCTGACATCCTCCTCCAAGGTTGCTTGACACACTCTTTGAAGACAAGAAAATCTGACACCTTTTTGGCTGCCCTGGACCATGTGCCAATGTGTTCTTCACTTATCAGTTTCACTTGAGCTCCCCAATGACATCATCTATAAATCAGAGACCTCCATGTGGAATTCCTCCACCAAAAGGCTCTGAAAAGACAGACACGTTTAGCACATTCAGAGACTCCTGCACAATAGAAGCTTTCACAAACTCTTTATGATAAGGACATTATGGCCTCTTGTGATGACTACCAATTACTGAGGTTCCCAGAGCAGGAAGCTGCCCCTCATGGACCTTGCTATACTATTATTTTTTAAAACCATACACTTGCTTTATATTGAATTGGTGAATTTTACAGAGTTTCTGAATTAGTAAACCATGCCTAAGAATCCAAAGAAGAAAACAATATAATGGACAAGCCCATCCACCCATCATACGGTTTATTAAAACTTGGTTCCTAATGCATTTTTATTCGGGGTACTGTGAATCAAACTCAGTGGAACTCAACCACCCAGCCTTCTTTTTTTATTTATTATTTGAGTTACTTCTTAGAGACAGGGTCTCACTGAGTTCTTTACTCCTTGTTATCCAGGGAGGCCACCTTACAAATCAGAACCCTTGGGCTAAGGTTGTGGCTCAGTGGTTGACAATGTGCCTACCATGTGGGAGGCACTGGGTTTGATTCTTAGGAAAAAAAAAAGTTTATATATATAAATTTTTAATAAAAATGAAAACATGGACTGGGGATGTGGCTCAAATGTTAGCGTGCTCACCTGGCATGCATGGGGTGCTGGGTTCAATCCTCAGCACCACATAAAAATAAAATAAAGATGTTGTATACACTGAAAACTAAAAAATGAATATTAAAAAATTCTTTCTCTCTTTAAAAAAAAAGTGAAAAAAAATCACAATCCTCTTGCTTCAGAATCTTCAGCCATTGGTATTTCAGGTGTATGCCACAGCACCTGGGGATTCTCAAGAATTTTGAGAATTTCCAAGTCTTTAATAAAATTTTAACAATAGTGGAATCTAAGCCTGCTGCAAGTCTTTAAAACTTCTAGTACACTGTACCATTAAATAAACTTCTCCATGTTTATCGCAGTTTGTTCAACATAAGCATCACACTACAAAAGTTTGTAAGAAAATGCATACATGAAGGAAAATATGTGATTCAAGGTCCACGAGGTTACTTGTTATTGTTTGGCCCCCAAATTATGTCTTTGGTATGACAAAGAATATTTTAATTTTCATTTAATCATTGTACATTCTCACTATTTGCTCAGCTACAAACCCAAATCCATCAGAAGGTAGCCATCCACCTGCCAGCTCACATGACAACACTACTGTCCAAAAGGGACAGGCAGGTCCTGTCAGGAGATTCTGTAGCCCTCCTATGAATCTGATTCCTACACTGAGGTACTCACCAAGACTGAACTCCTACAAACAATGCCCACACCCCAGGGCAGTTGCATTCACTCACACTGCCAAGGAACAAGCCTGCAACTACTGCATTTGGCAAATGGATTTATTACAAAAAGTCCAGACTGCGTCAAGTGCTCACACACCTTCTAAGCAATATTTCTACTAAATCAAAAATGTAAAACTAGGAAATTGCCACACTGACTCATTAGCTGCAAAGAAAGTTTTTGGAAATCCTGGGAAGTGTTCAAAACTATCTTTTAAAGAAGAAGTTTTACAAGATGGCTTAGGCTATATTTATCAAAAACAGAAGGGCCACAGCACACTCTTTTGGCCTTCCTTTCAAAATGAGCACTGAGACAAAGCAAAAAGCTGGAACAGAGATAGCAGTGACAATCAACCCATCTTTGGCATGTTGGCAAACTTCAATATTTGGACACAAGTATGTAAGGAACTCTTACCAATGATCGCACAAAATCCATGACACCTGAATAGGTTGTGGGTGAGGTTTTGCTCAGGAGGCTTTGAATCCTTAGGACAGGTAACTGAATTATTTAGCATGAGCAGAAACAGCCCTCTCCACAGCAAGTACTGCACAATATCACCTGATTGGAGGCTGTAGCTTCATTAGTGATGTAGGGCACATGAGGCTAGACACCTAAGGAATGTTCCGGGAGAACATTGATTAGCTGCAGGGTTCTGAGGGTTACCACAAAATTGTTTGGATTATCTTATAATACTCTTTAATGTGCCTACATACAGCACAATACATGAGCCTTAGAACAAGCACAAGTTACAACTGTGATAGTCCCAGAGCCATCAATAGATCAATAAGCAATCAAGGAAAAGGAAGAGGCCAGCTGCAGGGTACACAGACACATCCCTATGGTCCCAGCTGCCAGCCTCACCTCATCTCAAAAAAATAACAATTAAAAGGATTGTGGAGAAACTCAGTGCTAGAGCACTCCTGGGTGAAATCTGAACAAAGAGAGGAAAGAAGTTCAGAAGAGCCATTTCACCAATCTGTACCAAAGGCTGGAGTAGAGAGGCCTAAAGTAACATACACAATATGTAATGAAACATTAAACTCAAAAGACTTAAAATACAGGAAAATGGAATCTAACATACACAATATGTAATGAAACATTAAACTCAAAAGACTTAAAATACAGGAAAATGGAATCTAACAATAAGAGAGATTTAACCCAGAAAAACATGTTGCTTTCAAATCTTCATGCTGATGCAATGCTCCTCTCCAACCCAGGATGCAGTTTTGTTAGCTCTGAATAGATAAAAAAAAAAAAAAGAAAGAAAGAAAGAAAAAAAAAAGAAAAGAAAAAAAGAAAAAAAAAGAAAAAAGAAATGAAGGCACACACCATTTTCACACACCTACAGTGGTTATCTCAAAATAAATAAATAAAATTAAATTTCCCTCAAATCTGAACAAGTTCAAATGGATCGGAAACAAGCAAAGTTCTCACCACATTTCTACATACAGGGCTTTTCTCCAGTGTGATTTCTTAAATGCTGTTCAAAGGGACCTGGAAAGTTGAAAGTGTTACTGCAATTTTTAAAGATAGAAAAGGGATTTTCACAGATGTGAATTCTTTTATGCCTTTGGAGAAAACTATGAAAGCTGAATACTGCCCCACATGGCTTATCCTCAGCATTTTCTACAGTATGAGTCCTTTCATACAACTGAACAAAACTAGAACAGCTGAACCCTTTATATTTCTTATTTGCATAGGATTTATTCTTTTTATTCCAAAACAATATTCCCAGTCCTTAGGAAAAAAAATTAGAAAACTAGAAAATTTCCCACATTTCTCACATTCACAGGGCTTCTCTGCATGAGTGTTTTCATATATAAGAAAGGAAATGAAGCTTACAGAATGTAGCAAATCCCCCAAATTAAGAGGGTTTGTTTCTCAATGTGAGTGAAATGGCTTTGAAGGCAACAGGGAAAATGGAATGATTTGTGATATTTTTCACATTTAAAGAGTTATTCAGTTGGATGTGGTTGTGTACGCCTTTAATTCCTGAGACTCGAGAGGCTGATTCTGAAGAATAAATGCTGGAGGCTAGCCTCAGCACCTTACGAAGACCCTAAGAAACTCAGCAAGTCCCTGTCTCAAAATAAAAAGTAAAAAGGAACTGGAATGTAGCTCAGTGGTAGAGCACCACCAGACTAAATCCCCAGTGGATCGATTGATTGATCGATCTCTCTCTATCTCACACATACAGACACAGACACACAGACACACACAAACACATATTTTCAGCAGTGTGAGCATCTCTTGTCTTTGAGGATGACATGAAATATTGATTTACCATATTTCACATTCAAAGGATTTTTCTCCAGTAAACATCCTACATGTATATGAGTGAAACAGTAATAACAGAAGAGTTACCAATTGTTTTCATTCTTACGATTTCTATGCAGTATGTGTTCTTTCACATGTGTGAAGCCAACAAAATGTGGCAAAGGCTTCTCCACGTTGTTGACATTTATTAAGCTCCTCTTCAGTATACATTCTTCCATGTCTGTGGATCTAGCAAAGGCTTTGCCACACTGCTAACATTCTTAGGGCTTCTCTCCAGTATGAGTTTGTTCATGTGAGTGAAGGTAAGAGGACTGAGTGAAGGCTTTGCCACATTGTTTACATACATAGGGCTTCTCTCCAGTATGAGTTCTTTCATGTCTGCGAAGGTCACAAGATCTAGCAAAGGCTTTGCCACACTCCTTACATACATAGGACTTCTCTCCACTATGAGTTCTTTCATGTTTGTGAAGGTCACCAGATGTAGCAAAGGCTTTGCCACACTGCTTACATTCATAGGGCTTCTCTCCAGTGTGTGTTCTTCCATGAATCTGAAGGTAACTAGAACTAGCAAAGGCTTTGCCACACTGCTCACATTCATAGGGCTTCTCTCCAGTATGCACTATTCCATGTATTTGAAGTTTACTAGATGTAGCAAAGGCTTTGCCACACTGCTTACAATCATAGGGCTTCTCTCCAGTATGAGTTCTTTCATGTCTGCAAAGGTGAGAGGACCGAGTGAAGGCTTTTCCACACTGCTTACATTCATAGGGCTTCTCTCCGGTGTGTGTTCTTCCATGAATCTGAAGGTCACTAGATCTAGCAAAGGCTTTTCCACACTGCTTACATTCATAGGGCTTCTCTCCGGTGTGTGTTCTTCCATGAATCTGAAGGTGACTAGATCTAACAAAGGCTTTTCCACACTGCTTACATTCATAGGGCTTCTCTCCAGTATGTGTTCTTCCATGTGCATGAAGCAGATGGGATGCAGCAAAGGCTTTTCCACATTGTTTGCATTCATAAAACATCTCTCCAGTATGAGTTTGTTCATGTGAGTGAAGGTGAGAGGACCGAGTGAAGGCTTTTCCACACTGCTTACATTCATAGGGCTTCTCTCCGGTGTGTGTTCTTCCATGAATCTGAAGATGACTAGATCTAACAAAGGCTTTTCCACACTGCTTACATTCATAGGGCTTCTCTCCGGTGTGTGTTTTTCCATGAATCTGAAGGTAACTAGAACTAGCAAAGGCTTTTCCACACTGCTTACATTCATAAGGCTTCTCTCCAGTATGTGTTCTTCCATGTGCATAAAGCAGATGGGATGCAGCAAAGGCTTTTCCACATTGTTTGCATTCATAAGGCTTCTCTCCAGTATGTATTCTTCCATGTGTATGAAGTGGACGGGATGTAGCAAAGGCTTTTCCACACTGCTTACATACATAGGGCCTCTCTCCAGTATGAGTTCTTTCATGTGTGCGAAGGTCACAAGATCTAGTAAAGGCTTTTCCACACTGCTTACATACATAGGGCTTTTCTCCCGTATGAGTTCTTCCATGTGTGTGAAGGTCACCAGATCTAGCAAAGGCTTTTCCACATTGTTGACATTTATAGGGCTTTTCTCCAGTGTGTGTTATTCCATGTCTCTTAAGCTCAGAGGATGTAGCAAAGGCTTTTCCACATTGTTTGCATTCATAGGGCTTCTCTCCAGTATGTGTTCTTCCATGTGCATGAAGCTGATGGGATGTAGCAAAGGCGTTGCCACACTGCGTGCATACATAGGGCATCTCTCCAGTGTGAGTTCTTTCATGTATGTGAAGGTCAACAGATCTAGCAAAGGCTTTGCCACACTTCTTACATTTATAGGGCTTCTCTCCAGTATGCACTCTACCATGTATTTGAAATTCACTGGATCTAGCAAAGGCTTTGCCACACTGCTTACATTCATAGGGCTTCTCTCCAGTGTGAGTTCTTTCATGTATGTGAAGGTCACCAGATCTAGCAAAGGCATTGCCACACTGCTTACATTCATAGGGCTTCTCTCCAGTGTGTGTCTTCTGATGTATTCTAAGTAATCTGGGATAAGCAAAGTCTTTCCCACATACCTTACATTTGAAACGTACATTCCCTGTGTGTGTGATCCTGTGCTTTTGAAGACTTGTCTGTGAAATAAAGGTTTGACCATCTTGTTTACATTCATAGAGTTTCTCTCCAGAATGAGTTCTTTCGTGTCTTCTAAATAAAGAGGAGAAATGAAAGGCTTTCCCACATACCTCACATTGAAAACGTTTACCTCCACTGTGTGTTATCATGTGTCTTTGAACACCTGGGAGAGAAGAAGAGGCTTCACCACATTGTTGACATTCATAGGGTTGCCACCCAGTATGAGTTTCTTCATGTTTTTGAATGTCATTGGAACAACTGATGACTTTCCCACATACTGTACTTTCATGTGGTCTATCTCCAGTTTGTAACATTTGTGTGTGAACACTTTTGAGAGAAACCAGAGATTTCCTATATTGTTTAAATTCACATGGTTTCTCTTCACATTCTTCATGCTTATAGTATTTGTGTCCATAGTGAGATGTGATGTGCCTATGAAGGAATGAAAGACATATGAAATCTTTTGCACACATAATCAAGTCACATGGATTTATTCTATTAAAATTTTTCTTTGATTAAGAATTGGAATCGATTGGAAGGTTTCCCCACACTATTCTGTGGGGGAAAGTTTGAAGTTTACCATAGGACTTCTTTAAAGAAGAAGTGACCAGCACATAATTGATACCTAACTCATTCATAGTTTTCTATTTATTTATAGGTCTTTACATTTCTACCAACCTCACGTAAAGGCTAGATTTTCTGACTTGTTAAAGTTCTCTGAAAATAAAGAGATTTAAAGGAAACAATCCTTTGCAACACAGCTTCTCTATGGCTATTATTCACATAGTCATATTCACATATGTGATTTCATAGTACTTTTTGCATGTCAAATACTTTGAAAAGACAGAATACCTGTTACAGATAAGTATATATTTCTGGTAAAAAAATATTATAAGAATAAATGCATTTCAAATTATGCATACTTCTTTGGTTGGTTTTCTTTAAAAATTATATGACAGTTCCCAGATTTCCTCACGAATTCCTATTGTGAGTACAGTTACCTTAGGTTGCTTCCACAGTTTTCAATCTGATCTTCAGTGGTCTTGTCTACCCACTTGTTACCTAAAATGAGAGAATATAACACTCTTTATGAATATTTAGGAGCTAGAAATGCTTTGCCAAACTATAGGTGCCATTTATACTTCAATAATTCATCAACTGATTTCCTTTTCACCTTCTACATAAATGACCAAAATAAACATGAGTTCTCTGATTTGATTATTTTAAAACCATCATTATTACCTATAGAATCCAGGTTTCTGATGACTTCCAGCATTACATCTCTGTAAAGGTTCTTCTGGGAAGCATCCAGAAAAGCCCACTCCTCCTTGGTGAAGTTCACAGCCACATCCTCAAAGGTCACTGAGATCTGAAATATCCCACAAATGTATAGTGGAGGCCAGGAAAGATTGACAGCATGAGAAATCTGCACTCAACATGCATGATGTTCACATAATTCCCTGGCCTCCTGATTAATTCCATGATTTGGTCCATCAAATCTTTACTGCACTCAATTTCTTACACCCATTCCAACACTAGAAATTGGCTACTCAGAAGGCAAACATCATAGTGATTTATTCCCTTCCTCTGGGGAGTTCACAGTAAATAAGACAGGCTCCCAGATTACTACTAACTTCTTTAATGGTTGCATCTCTATTCATGTCCTAGAAACGTCCTGTGTGGTACAGAGCTAATATAAGCACTTCTGATAGTACTTATCTTTAGAAAAAAAAGGTGATGAGTAGAAAAATGCAGGAATCATGAAACTAAACATTTGAGAGAGATTCTGCCAACTACAGTGGCTCCCTGTACCTATAAGGTTGATATAGGCAACATGGTATTTACTGATGTCTTGTTTCCTCTAAAAGTCTATTGTTTCATACTTAAAGAAATGCCTAGAACCAGCCCCCACTCCCACCCTCTGGGCATGGGGTCACTGAGGAGATTCCTTCATAGACAACATTTAGACAACATTTCACACCGGTGGTCACAATGTGTTAACTGGAGATTGAGCTTATTCTGGGTGATTACACTAAGAACAACTAGAAGTTTGCAGGTGCTTTACTCCAGAACAAATTTAGTCAACTAGCTTACTATTAAATGACCAAAACAAACATGAGTTCTCTATTTGATTAATTTAATTTATGTATTAATAAACACGACAATTTGATAGTTTTTTGTGGTTACTGTCAAAGTAGAATGGGATAAGTGGAATGATAGCACGTGTCTTAGAAATAACTCAATGAGGACTTGGAAGATGGCGGCGAATGGAGTGCATCACCCTCGTGTACTGCGTCACTATGCAGGTGAATGACGAGTTAGAATGCCCAAATGATATCTTGTTAGGAATTTCCATCAAAATTGGGGTGCACCAAAACCTAGAGGAAGGATTTCCATAGCCCGAGGATCAGTTGCTGGGGCTCAATAGAGAGCGATTTGTCCACACAGAGATTCAAGCTGCTTATTCAGCGACTTGCCCCGCTGCTAGAGACTGCGGAGCTCGCTGGGAAACGGTGAGCTAGCAACGCAGAGATAAGGCGCTGCTGATTCTGCGGGCGCCTTCCAGCTGTGCCCTCACTGTGCTCAGTGCTGAATTCTGGGTTTGAGACAAGGGAAGGAAGCAGTCCAGTCCTCTCCTCCACACCGGTCAGACCACCGAGGAAGCCAGCGGCCACCATCTTGGAGAGCTGACGTCACCATCGCCAATTTTCGACTGATCACATCTCATTCAGTGATAGAACAGGTCTGTGACATTGAAACCATTTTCCATACAGCAGGGAAATCACATAAAATCTCTCCCTGGCTTTCTGGGGGTGTGATTAACAGAGTGAATCTGAGTAGCGGTGTCGGGAAAAAGCAAAGGCACCTGACCCCCAACTCCTCCCTCCCACCAGCAGTGAAAACAAAACCTGTTTCGCAAGCTCTAGGAGGAGGGGCTATTGGAGGAAATCAAAACAATAAGGTGCCGGTTCCCAAAAGCTGCACTCCACGTCCAGGAAACTGCAGGCACAGAGTGTAGTTTGAACTGCTGAGAGGTACCACACGGGGATAGACCTGGCTGACAGGAGAAGTCAGGGGAGTAGAAACCAGGAATTAACCTAAGCTAACAGGTTTTGAGAGACACCAGTGGGGGGAGGAGGGAGCGGCCTCACACAGACTGTTTCCTATAGCCGGAGGACAAAATCTTGGCCCGGAAAGCACAGCACCACCTATTAAAAGTGAAGAAAACAGAAGCCTAACAGTGTCACTTTTTCTTTTAATTTTTTAAAAATTTTTCTTTAATTTTATTTTTTTTCTTTTCTACAATTATACTATTATTTTTTAAATGTAATTTCTATTTTACTGCATTTTATTATTTTTTTATTATCATTTCCTTTTCTTTTCTATTCTTTTCTCTTTCTTTCCTCTCTCTCTCTACCTTTCTTGGTTTGCTTCCTTATTTTTTCCTATCTTTCCTCTTAAGCATGACCACCCAAATTATGTACAACTTACTAGATGAAAATAGATGAATACTATGAAACAGTCCATAGTCCAACTAAGCCCTTAACTACCCCCAAGTACTCCTGTCTATTCTCTTGTTAATATCCGCCTGCATTTGAGCAACCCCCCAAAGAAGCTAAAATATATTAACCTCAATACCATCAAAGTGCCCGGCCTCATCATAAAATCCTAAGTTCAAACCTCAGTTCTATACATGTCATCAAATTCTGTAGACCTCTAATGAAACTAATGAATTTACCTTAAGCACAATTAAACCCAACATCTCTAAACATTGTCTCCCAACACAAAGGAGATATATTGGAACTATGAAAACCAAAACAAATTTAAAGAAGAAAACAGAAACAAAGCAGTCAAACAGAGTTGGAAAGCAACATGAGCACCATGAAAAAACAAGGGAAAAAAGGATTACAAACAATGCAGGAAAGCTTAAATTCACAGGAGAACCTAGAGGCTTTAGAAAAATGGACAGAGAAAGAACTCAAGGCATACCTAACTCAGATGGAACAGAATCTTAGAGAAGACTTTTGACAGCAAGTCCAAACAATGAAAGTATACTTTGAAAATGAATAGGCAAATTCAAATGGCAAAGAATGACCTATACCAGGAAATAGAGATGTTAAAAAAAATCAAACAGTAATCCTAGAAATGCAGGAAACCATAAACCAAATTAAAAACTCAAACGAGAATATTACAAATAGACTACATCAAATAGAAGTCAGAACATCAGATAATGAAGACAAAGTGTATCAACTGCAGAAGAATATAGTCAACACAGAAAGGATCCTAAAAATTCACCAGCAATCTATCCAAGAAATATGGGATGTTATAAAAAAAAAAAACAAACTTGAGAGTCATCGGGATAGAAGAAGGTATAGAGATTCAAACCAAAGGAATGAACAACCTATTGAATGAAAGAATCCTAGAAAACTTCCCAGATATGAAATATGGAATGGATTGCCAAATCCTGGAAGCCTACAGGACCCCAAACATACAAAATCCTAATAGACCAACTCCAAGACACATAATTATGAAGATATCCAACATACAGAACAAGGAGAGAATATTAAAAGCTACGAGAGAAAGAAGGCAGATTACATTCAGGGGCAAACCAATTAGGTTAATGGCTGATTTCTCATCAGAGACGTTGAAAGCAACAAGATCCTGAAACAACATACTTCAAACGCTGAAAAATAATGGATTCCAACTAAAAATACAGTATCCAGCAAAATTAAGCTTCAGATTTGACAATGAAATTAAAATATTTCACAATAAAAAAAAGTTAAAAGAATTCACAGCCAGAAAACCAGCACTGCAAGGCATTCTGAGCAAAACACTACAAGAAGAGGAATTGAAAAACAGCACCCAAAACTAACATTGGGAGGTAACCCAGTAAAAAAAGAACAAAAAATATAACCAAAAAGAAAAAACGAGCCATATTAAAATAAATACATAAATAAGCATGTCTGGAAGTACAAACAATATATCAATAGTAACCTTAAACGTTAATGGCTTAAATTCACCAATCAAAAGACAAAGGCTAGTAACCTGGATTAAAAAAACAAATCCAACAATATGCTGCCTTCAGGAGACTCATATGATAGGAAAAGACATACACAGGTTGAAAGTGAAAGGCTGGGAAAAATCATACCACTCACATGGTCCTCGGAAGCAAGCAGGAGTGGCCATACTCATATCGAATAAAATCAACTTCAAACCTAAGTTAATCAAAAGGGATAAAGAAGGCCACTATATACTGTTAAAAGGAACCATCCACCAACAAGACATAACAATTATCAATATCTATGCACCAAACAATGGTGCTGCAATGTTCATAAAACAAACTCTTCTCAAGTTCAAGAGTCAAATGGACCAAAACACAATAATTATTGGTGACTTCAATACACCGCTCTCTCCGTTTGACAGATCCACTAGACAAAAGCTGAATAAAGAAACTGTAGAACTCAATAACACAATTAATAACCTAGACTTAACCGAAATATATAGAATATATCAACCATCATCAAGTGGATACACGTTCTTCGCAGCAGCACATGGATCCTTCTCAAAGATAGACCATATATTATGCCATAGGGCAACTCTTAGTAAATATAAAGGGGTGGAGATAATATAATGCACCTTATCTGATCATAATGGAATGAATCTGAAAATCAATGATAAAAGAAGGAAGAAAAAATCTTGCATCTCCTGGAAAATGAACAATATGTTACTGAATGATCAATGGGTTACAGAAGACATAAAGGAGGAAATCAAAAAATTCTTAGAAATAAATGAAAATACAGACACAACACATGGGAATCTATGGGACACAATGAAAGCAGTTTCAAGAGGGAAATTCATTGCCTGGAGGTCATTCCTCAAAAAAAGAAAAAACCAAAAAATAAATGAACTCACACTTCATCTCAAAACCCTAGAAAAGGAAGAGCAATACAACAGCAAATGTAGAAGAAGGCAAGAAATAATTAAAATCAGAATGGAAATCAACGAAATTGAAACAAAAAAAATGAAAAAATTGATAAAACTAAAAGTTGGTTCTTTGAAAAAATAAATAAGATTGACAGATAGTTAGCCATGCTAATGAAGAGAAGAAGAGAGAGAACTCAAATTACCAACATATGGGATGAAAAAGGCAATATCACAACAGATACTACAGAAATACAGAAGATAATTAGAAATTATTTTGAAACCCTATATTCCAATAAAATACAAGATAGTGAAGATATCGGTAAATTTCTGAAGTCATATGACTTGCCCAGATTGAGTCAGGAAGATATACACAATTAAAACAGACCAATGACAAATGAGGAAATAGAAGAAGCCATCAGAAGACTACCAACCAAGAAAAGTCCTGAAACAGATGGATATACAGTGGAGTTTTACAAAACCTTCAAAGAAGAATTAATACCAATACTTTTCAAGTTATTTCAAGAAACAGAAAAAGAAAGAGATCTTCCAAATTCATTGTATGAGACCAACATCACCCTGATACCGAAACCAGACAAAGATACTTCAAAGAAAGAAAACTACAGACCAATATCTCTAATGAACATAGATGCAAAAATCCTCAAAAAAAACCCTGGCGAATCGAATACAAAACCATATCAAAAAAATTGTGCACCATGATCAAGTAGAATTCATCCCTGGGATGCAAGGCTGGGTCAATATACAGAAATCAATAAATGTTATCCACCACATCAATAGACTTAAAGAACCACATGATCATCTCGATAGATGCAGAAAAAGCATTTGACAAAGTACAACATCCCTTTATGTTCAAAATACTAAAAAAACTAGGGATAACAGGATCTTACCTCAACATCATAAAAGCTATATATGCTAAACCTCAGGCTAGCATTATTCTGAATGGAGAAAAACTGAAGGCATTTCCTCTAAAATCTGGAACAAGACAGGGATGCCCTCTCTTACCACTTCTATTCAATATAGTTCCCGAAACACTGGCCAGAGCAATTAGACAGACGAAAGAAATTAAAGGCATAAAAATAGGAAAAGAAGAACTTAAATTATCACTATTTGCAGATGATATGATTCTATACCTCGCAGACCCAACAGGGTCTACAAAGAAACTACTAGAGTTAATAAATGAATTCAGCAAATTTAAAATCAACACGCATAAATCAAAGGCATTCCTGTATATCAGCGCCAAATCTTCTCAAATGGAAATGAGGACAACCACCCCATTCACAATATCCTCAAAAAAAATAAAATACTTGGGAATCAACCTAACAAAAGAGGTGAAAGATTTATACAATGAAAACTACAGAACCCTAAAGAGAGAAATAAAAGAAGACCTTAGAAGATGAAAAAATATACCCTGTTCATGGATATAAAGAACTAACATCATCAAAATGAAAATATTATCCAAAGTTCTCTATAGGTTCAATACAATGCCAATCAAAATCCTAAGGGCATTTCCTGTAGAAATAGATAAAGCAATTATGAAATTCATATGGAAAAACAAAAGACCCACAATAGCAAAAGCAATTCTAAGCAGGAAGTGTGAGTCAGGCGGTATAGCGATACCAGAGTTCAAACTATACTACAGAGCAATAGTCACAAAAACAGCATGGTACTGGTACCAAAACAGGCAGGTGGACGAATGGTACAGAATAGAGGACACAGAGACCAATCCACAAAATTACAACTATCCTATATTTGATAAAAGGGCTAAAAGCATGCAATGAAGGAAGGATAGAATCTTCAATAAATGGTGCTGGGAAACTCAAAAAAATTAACAATAAGAAAACAAATAAGGGCTGGGGATGTGGCTCCAGTGGTAGCGCGCTCGCCTGGCATGCATGCGGTCCGGGTTCGATCCTCAGCACCACATACAAAACAAAAATGTTGTGTCTTCCGAGAACTAAAAGAAATAAATATTAAAACTCCTCTCTTGGGCTGGGGATATGGCTCAAGCGGTAGCACGCTCACCTGGCATGCTTGCAGCCCAGGTTCGATCCTCAGCACCACATACAAACAAAGATGTTGTGTCCGCCGAAAACTAAAAAAAATAAAATATTAAAAAAAATTCTCTCTCTCTCAAAACTCTTCTCTCTCTTTCTCTCTCTCTCTCTCTCTCTCTCTC
The DNA here is from genome assembly GCF_052094955.1 of Ictidomys tridecemlineatus. Classification (NCBI taxonomy): domain Eukaryota; kingdom Metazoa; phylum Chordata; class Mammalia; order Rodentia; family Sciuridae; genus Ictidomys; species Ictidomys tridecemlineatus. The sequence goes on along the minus strand of NW_027523833.1, from coordinate 32,006 downwards.
TCTCTTAAAAAAAAAATAACCCAATCAACAAATGGGCCAAAGACTTGAACAGACACTTCTCAGAGAAGAACATACAATAAATCAACAAGTACATGAAAAAATGCTCACCATCTCTAGCAGTCAGAGAAAAGAAAATCAAAACCACCCCAAGATACCATCTCACTCCAGTAAGATTGGCAGCCATTATGAAGTCAAACAACAAGTGCTGGCGAGGATGTGGGGAAAGGGGTACTCTTATACATTGCTGGTGGGACTGCAAATTGGTGCAGCCAATTTGGAAAGCTGTATGGAGATTCCTGGGAAAGCTGGGAATGGATCCACCATTTGACCCAGCTGTAGCCCTTCTTGGACTATTCCCTGAAGACCTTAAAAGTGCCTACTACAGGGATACTGCCATATCGATGTTCATAGCAGCACAATTCACCATAGCTAGACTGTGGAACCAACCCAGATGCTCTTCAATAGATGAATGGATAAAAAAAAATGTTTCATTTATACACAATGGAGTATTACGCAGCACTAAAAAATGACAAAATCATGGAATTTGCAGGGAAATGGATGGCATTAGAGCAGATTATGCTAAGTGAAGCTACCCAATCCCTAAAAAACAAATGCCAAATGTCTTCTTTGATATAAAAAGATATAAAGAGAGCAACTAAGAACAGAGCAGGGAGGAAGAGCAGAAGGAAAAGACTAACAATAAACAGAGACATGAGGTGGGAGGGAAAGGGAGAGAAAAGGGAAATTGCATGGAAATGGAAGGAGATCCTCATTGTTATACAAAATTACATATAAGAGGTTTTAAGGGGAATGGGAAAAAAAACAAGGAGAGAAATGAATTGTAGTAGATGGGGTAGAGAGAGAAGACAGGAGGGGATGGGAGGGGGAATAGTAGAGGATAGGAAAAGTAGTAGAATACAGCAGTCATTAATATGGCATCATGTAAAAACATGGATGTGTAACCGATGTGATTCTGCAATCTGTAATTGGGATAAAAATGGGAGTGCATAACCCACTTGAATCTAATGTATAAAATACGATATGTCAAGAGCTTTGTAATGTTTTGAACAACCAATAAAAAAAAATGAGAAAAAAAAAAGAAAGAACTCAATGACCCAAAAATGTCACCATGGGCTGGAGACGTGGCTCAAGCGGTAGCGCGCTTGCCTGGCATGCGTACGGCCCGGGTTCGATCCTCAGCACCACATATAAACAAAGATGCCGTGTCTGCCGAATACTAAAAAATAAATATTAAAAATAATTCTCTTCTCTCTCTCTAAAAGAAACAAAAAAAAACAAAAAACAAAAATGTCACCTTGTCCAAACAACAGCCTTACAAAATTTTATAACTCTGAAAAAAATCTTGTTAATAAATAGCAGGCACTACTTTTCTAAGTCTCACAGCAACAATGAATATCCAATGATTTTCAAACTCTTCTTAACAGCAGCAGGTTCACTACCATAATATACAGTCATGAGACACATACCAATGTTCTGCTCAAGGACATTTTGATCAAGGGTGGGCCACATTTGCAATGATTGTCTGTTGTGAAAAAGATTCATCGTGCCTGTAGCAATGGTGGTGCAAACAAACCTAAGGCAGAAGCTCTTCCAGAGTGTAGTAAAGAAACAAGTTTGTAGCCCAGAATTGTGAACTATCCCACACTGTCTCTGTGTGAAAGAGGCCACCATTCACATCTGTAAGCATGCTATGATGTCTGCACAGTGATGGAACAAAGAAAATGTCTCTGCCACTTACACAGAAGCATACTCAAGGACTAAAACCATACATAACCACCCCAAACAATGAAGAACCCACAATTACCCTCAGAGACATCAGCCCAACTCTGTCAGGACAATGATGCAGACAGGAGGGCTTCATGGACCTTCAACCAAACGGGAAGCACATTGAGGTCTCAGGGTCACAGCAACACTCCACAGGACATAAACCACACCCCTACAAGTGCACCACCAGTGAAATCCCATGTATGCTCAAAGAACATGAGAGCTAAAGCAGAAATCAGATCACAAGAAGCTGAAAAGCCTCCAGGGAAGGGGACATGAAACACAGGGCTCTGAACAGACACAGGACAAAGAGGTGACTCAAGAGAAAAGGTGACCATTTTGAAAGAAAAAATGTAAAAGTCCATCATAGGAAATTCATAGAGAACACCAGAGGTGGCGATGTAGTGGTGTCTAAGTCATCCAACACACATTTCAGAAAAGAAGAGCTAAAAGCAACCAATGAAACTGCCACTTCAGAAAACCAGAGAAAGAAGAGCAAGGTAAACCTAAATTTACCACAGGTAGTTTGCCGCAGTCTGGCTGGGCACAATTCAGGAGCCACTTGTCAAAAGAAACAAATTTCACTTTTAGAACCACACACGCCAAACAAAAAAGCTCCTCAGGAAAAACCCTCAGAGCCCAACTGCCTCCACCGGCTTCCCACAAGACTCTCAACCTCCCCCACTCCTCTGGCTCTTGAGGCCGATTTGCTGGGTCGTGTGGGTGGAGCCTAAAATGTCGCCGAATGAGCAGCTCCGTAGGCTGAAAGGGCGGGCAAACAGTCCAATGAGCATCACCGCAGAGGAGCCAATCAGCTAGAAGTTGCTGGGGCCGCTGTGAGCCAATCATCAGCTGGCAGTCTTAAAGTTTGCTGGGGCCCCTTCGGCTGTGGCTCTCAACAGTAGGTAACAGAGAAAGTGTTAATGAAACCACAATCAGGAAACCCACAGTCTGCAAAGTCAAGTTCTTCATGAACATCAGCATCACTGATTAACTGACAAAAGGCTAAGAATACAGAGGACAGGGACTGGGGTTGTGGCTCAGTGGAAGACTGCTTGCCTAGTGTTTGGGAGAAACTGGGTTCAATTCTCACTGCCACATAAAAAGAAAAAAAGTAAAAGTGTAAAATATACAACAATATTAAAGAAAAAAACAACGAGGACTGAAAACCTACTAACACATTAAAAAGTGTCATCGTCAACAATGCATTGGGACTTCAGATTATCATAACTGTGCTTGACACAAATTAGACAACTTACAGAAACTGGACCATTTCTTTGAGAGAGACAATCTCCTACAACTTACACACAAGGGGTAATACACAAAACAGATGAGCCCATGGCTGCTGAGAAAAACAGACTCAACAACTAATTACTTCCCAAAAAGGCGAGGCAAGGCTCTGACATCTCAAACAGGCTTCCATGAGACACATAAGAACTGACACCAATTTTCTACTTTGTTTCCAGAACATAGAAGCTGAGTTAACACCTCCTAAGTCTTCCTGAGGCATAAGTTACCATATTATCCAAATTAAATAAAGAAAAGTATTGAATAGAAAACTATGAATGATGCTCATAATCATAAATGCAAAATTTAATCATAAATGCAAAAAAATGTACAATTAAGTCATCACACTCCAAATGTCTATGCAAATGATGTGAAAATTATGGGCACAGGAACCCTCACTGCAGTGACTACAGCAGCAATATCCACAACGGCCCAAACCTAGAGGCAAGGAAGATGCACCTTTCAATACTGAATGGACAAGCTGAAGTTTAACCACACCAAAGAGCATCACCCAGAAAATGAGCTCTGCAGCCTGGAAAGATACAGCACCCTTAAAGGCACACTGGTAAGTGAGAGAAGCCAGTTTGAAATGGCCAAGTGCAGTAAGATTCCAAGTCAAGAACATTCTGAAAAAGACAACATTATAGATGCACTAGCAGAACTGATGGGTGCCAGGGACTTAGGGAGCAAAGCAGTGAAACTCTTCTGTATGACATTATCTTGTATACGACGTGACACACACAATCACATCACAAGGAAGAGGAACCCTAAAGTAAAGGATGAACTTTGGCTTATCCTAAATGTTGCTTCATCCATTCTATTTATCAAATGTTCAAAACTGGTTTAGTAACTAACAAACACCCTACACCAATGCAATATGTTGAAAACAGTGGTGACTATCAGCTGGAGAGAAGGGGTATTTGATACTATGTGTAATGGCACGTTTAATTGTCACCTTGATTGGATTAAAGGATGGTGATGATTAATGAGCTTCTGGGTGTGTCCATGAGGGTGTGTCTACAAATGATGGGTATATGGGAAAGTGAGCCAAATTGGAGAACCTCGTTAAGCTAGGCAGCACCATCCAATAGGAGGGTGTCTTGGGTGGAACAAAATTCTTCACTCTCCCAAAGTGGACTCTGCCAGTGATTCTTTAGTGAGTTTCCAGAATCTTTGGTCTGGACTAAGGCAGCACCATTAATCCCCCTTGTTCTGAGGATTCAGCCTCTGCAACTCGGCAGCTACCACTTCTCAAGCTCTCCAGCCTGCAGATGGCCACTGTGGGCATCCACCTTCGGGTCAATTAGGCCAATCTAATGAATCCCCTTTGATAATCATACTTCCTCTAGATACTGTTACTCTAGAGAACACTAACTAATAAACTATGTAAGCCTAAAATTGCTCATAAAAACAAAGTTTATCTAATAAAGAAGTAAATAAACTACCAAGCCATGAAGTTTTAAAAATGTATACATAAGAAACAATATGATATGCTAAATACCTTTTTCATAATAATGCAAAAATAAAGCAAAGAGGAAGAGTCATATTTACAAATTTCAAAAGTATGAACAAAAGCAAGAAAACTGATTTTCAATGCTATTTTCATCTGAAAAAAAATTAAATGATAACTCTTCAAAACTCACTCCAACTGCTGGTGTAGTGATGTGCATCTGTAATTTCAGCCATTAGGGAGGTCAAGGCAGGGAAATGGCAAAAGTTTGAGGCCCGTCTCAGCAACAGAGCAAGACACTCAGAAATTTAGTGAGACTGGTCTTCATCAAAAATAAAAAGGGGGTCTGGGACTGTAGCTGAGTGGCAGAACACTTGCTAACGTGTGTGAGGCACTGGGTATGATCCTCAGCACCACAGAAAAATAAATAAAATAAAGGTATTCTGTCCATCTACAACTATACAAAATATTTTTAAAAAAAGAAAAAGAAAAAATACATAAATAAGAAGGGCTGAGGATGTGCTCAGTGGTCGATTGCCTGTAGGTTTATTCCCCAGTAAAACACCTGCCCACCACCAGAACGTTGCTCACAAATTGAAATTTATTTCTGGAAGATAACTAAGCATGAGCAAGTCCATGGCATCAATTCCCAGCACTCAATAAGGAAGCAAATAAATAAACAACAGTCTACAATACTAATTCTCTTGGGCTGGAGAGTAGCTTGAAAAAATACATGTAATGAGAGAGAAAAATGATTATGATACAAAAGGAACACAATTAGAGGCATAAAAACACAACAAAATCAGTATAAAGACACCACACTTTCTCACAAAGAAGATTGAATGTTCCCATGTTCTAAACTCTCTGAAAAAACACTGAGCTTTTCAGCAAATTCTGTGAAATTTAGGGCATGGTTTACTGTATTTTGGAGGTAAACTTAAGAAAAACTATATCTAAAAATGGAAATAAGAGGGTTGGGATTCTGGCTCAGCAGTAGAGTGCTTGTCTAGCACGTGAGAGACCCTAGGTTTGATTCTCAGCATCACATAAAAATAAATAAATAGGTATTGTGTCCAACTACAGCAACAACAAAAAATACTCTTCAAAAAATTGGAAACAGTAAACTGTATCTAAGACCAGGCAAAATGTTGTACAGGACAGAGAGAATAGAGAGAGCATTTATGTTACACCCAAGTTTCATAAGCTAAAAGGCTAGCTCCCAAAGGGGTGGCCCTAAGAGGAGGCAGTTGGGAGGGAACAGGAATTAGGTGACATGGTGAGGGGATCACCACCCTTATTTAGACCCATGGATCTCTCCTTTGCAGAAAACAGGTATCATTTACTCTTTCACTGATATTCAGTGATTAAATGATTACAATTGGGTATTCAAGGCATTGCCAAAATTGTCCTTAAAAATTACAATGAAGACAGGTGTGATGGTGCACACCTGTAACCCCAGCGGCCCTAGATTATGTAGCAAGACTCTGTCTCAAAACAAGGAATCTAAAAGGGGCTGGTGGTTAAGCACCTCTGGGTTCCATTCCTGATAACAAAAAACCACACAGTTAACATGAACCTGCCAAGGTCAGACAACAACGGTGAAAAACTGTCGTCCTTAGTCAAATTCATCACCTTATGAAGGAAAGATTCTAGTTTTCATGAAATCACATTCATAAATTTGTCCACCACTATTTTAGTAGAATTGGACTCAAATTCTGCAGCAATAATGCAAGACAGACTTTCTCTGTATCTTATGTGGTATTTAGGAATCCAAGGTTGGATTTCAATTTGAAACCACTGAAAAGACAAATCTGAATCGTACAAACTTTCTATACATACTCAGGGGTAGCAAAAGGTAAATTAGGTAATTAAATGTTTTCTTTTTCTTTTTTTCTTTTTTGTTTGATACCCCCGAGATTAAACCCAGAGATATTTTACTACTGAGCCACATGCCCAGTCATTTTTACTTTTTATTTTGAGACACAGTCTCACCAGGTTGCATAAAGCCTTGCTAAGTTGCTAAGGCTGTCCTCAAATTTGCAACACTCCTGTCTCAGCCTCTGGAGCAGGAAGGATCACAGGTGTGCACCACTGTACCTGGCTGTAAGCTGGGATTTTTAACAACAACAACAACAACAAAAAGGTGGATTTTAATCCGCCACTCTCTTGCCTCTTTAATAATAGTCCATCCCATTTGGCTCTGAATAAATAAACCTTGGCAACAGATAAGTGAGCACATCATTTCAAAATGATACACAGAAAGCTTTGGTGCTGAGGGAGAACAGATGTGTCAGACTCAAGGGGCAGGGAAGGTCCCTGACAGCTGGGACATGCTTCCTTCTGGTCTTGCTCATGAAAAGCATCCAGGATCACCCTCCCAGGCACCTGTACCATGACTCCAGTCTATGAGGCTTTTAAGCTTTGCACACCTCTGCACTGGGGTGGGTGGTCCTTATGCTCTGGGAGAGGGTTTGCTCCTTCACACCATGAAAGACTAAAAGGGCAGGAGTCACTGCTCACCTGGCCCCTCAGCACCAGCATCCACAGGCTGACTATCCGCCTGAATCCAAGGAATAGGAACAGAACTTGGGGAAAACAAGGTCCCAAGAAGTAGCTGTTTAGATGAGGCCTTTTCTAGAAGATTCCTCAGCCCAGGGACCCCAGCAGCTTCCCTGAGAGGCTGCACCTCACACTTCAGGCTGTCCTCTGGGAGCAGCTGACCCAGGGCCTGAAATTCTGTTCACCCTGCATGTCACAGGGCAGCTGTGGGCACTCTGTGGCAGCTCCAGGAAAGGATAGTGGCTGAGGACATGGAACTCTGGGAGGTGTCCAAAGAGAACCTCTGCCCAAGAAATCGGACATGGTGCCTACACCTAAGGAAGATAAAAGAAAAAGCACAAGATTTTTACAGCTGTGAACTCAAGTTCTCTATACAGTTGCATCTACATCAAAGAACCTTCAGAGTACTTGACTTTGGCTAACTAGACCACCATGAGGGTGGAAAGGCAGGGTTCGGTATGGAGAGCAAACATTATCTTGGGCTATCTTAAGCCCTTTAACAGCCAATCATCTTAATTTCTGTATCAGACCACAATCTCACAACTTCTCAGAATACATCACTAGCCTTACCAGACGTCTCCAAAATCTAGCAAATCTCACAATGCAATAACAGATATACAGAAGAAATTTTCTTTATTTTTTTTCTGTACCCCACCAATCTGATGTTCCTACCAATGCAATTGGTTGATGCAGTAATACAGAGTTTCTTTTATAAAAGTTCATGGAGGCCAGGCACACTGGCACACAACTGTAATCCCAGCACCTTGAGAGACAAAGATAAGTGGATTGCTAAATTCAAAGCCAGACTCAGCAATTTAGTGAGACCCATCAGGAACTTAGTGACATCTTGTCTGAAAATACAATATAAAAAGGACTGGAAATGTAGCTCAGTGTTTCAGTGCCCCTGGGTTCAATCCCTGGTATATTAAAAAAAGAGACTGAAAAAAAGAAAGAAAATTAGAGAGAGAGAGAAAGAAAGAAAAAAAAGAAATGATGTAATCTCTTCCAAGCAGGGTCACACACATCATTCAGGGTAACTCGAATCCATGTTCCTTAGTATGATAATTAATATTTGGGTTAAAATGAACTATTTTCTGTAGCTGGGGTTGTCGATGCCTTTAAACCCAACAGATTGGGAAGCTGAGACAGGAGGATCACAGCTTTCAGGCCAGGCTGGGCACCATAGCCAGATCCTTTCTGAAAATCATACTGAAAAGAGCTGGGGATGAAGGACAGTAAAGGAATCAGACACTATTGTAGTAGCATCCTCTTTTTTCACAGAAAATTTTAACTGGGATTCTCCAGAAATCTTCACCATGGCTAATTTTTGGACTGTCAACAAAAGAGTGTCCACAAAAAAGTTCAGTGTAGATAAACTTCCTATTTTTGTGTTGCCCTATTTTACTGGGCTGCTAGTCTGGAAGAAATCAGCACTCCTTGGCTGGGGATGTGGCTCAAGGGGTAGCACGCTCGCCTGGCACGGGTGTGGCCTGGGTTCGATCCTCAGCACCACATACAAACAAAGATGTTGTGTCTGCTGAGAATTAAAAAATAAATATTAAAAAAATTCTCTCTCTCTCTCTGTAAAACAAAAATTAAAAAAAAAAAAGGAAAGAAATCAACACTCCAGGTGCTGGACTCCCCCTTACTAGTTTTTTACACACTTGTATCCAGAATAGTAGTTTGTAGAAATGTGCAAACAAGGCCTCTGGCCTTGAGCTGGGCTTCACAGACAAATAACCAACTGGGCTCCATGATAACAGCTGGTGGGGGAGGAAAGAAAGGGGAGAAGAAGCTCTCCCCTCCTCAGGAACTGTCCTTGAAGGGTTAACTTAGCCAGAATAGAGAAAGAAAAACCTGCTTTTATGTGAGTGATGTGACAATTTGACTATGGTGACTCCACTTTGTGAACTCAGCCATGACACTCAAGAAGCTCATAACTGGGGCAGTTTGAAATATTTTGCTCATCAAAATTCCCCAAGAACACAGAATGATCTTTGGGGCCAACTGGAGACTAACTGACCACAACTTTCAGGCTTGCTTATGTTGAACACCCAAAATTCCCTTTTGTGGTTTTTGTGCTTAAATATGGAGCCAACTGAAGGCAGGGGCACCACTCTGACCATCTCATTCTTTCGAAAGCACAGTGTCTGCCACTGGCCAGCAATAAAGGCTTAACTGGAATGAGACTGTGTGGTCTGAGAGTTATTTGGGGGTCCTGGTATTACAATGTGAACTTTTGAGCCCTTCCCCTTACATGCTGGGTATAAAATTCTGAAACCACCTGAACTCGGGGTTCAGGGGATGGATGGATTGATTACAGCAAAAACAGTGCCCTCTGAGACTGGCTGCAGCCAGATAAAACTGTTTACAACTACCTTCAGTGCCTTGCCTCCTTAGTCCCTACATCGTTATTACCCTGTGAGCTTACCTAACTACAGGACTGGTGTGACTCTACAAAATGGACTATCAGAAAAAGGAGCACTTATACTCTATTGATGTAGCCCAGAATTCCATATCCCTGGGATCTATAAACAACCCACTTATTTCCTTTAAAGCAGTTATTCTGACCAAACACAAGGAAGTGTTAAGTGCTCATTCTTTCCCCTCAAGGATAATAATCACAAATTGAAAACAAATGCTTTCAAAAGTGTTCTTCTTGCCAGGGACATTGGCACAGGCCTGTAACCCCAGTTAAGCGGGAGGCTGAAGCAGGAGGATCACAAACTGCAGGCCAGCCCAGATTCCAACACAAGGGGAAGAGAGGAAGAGAGGGGGAAAGGGAGGGGGAAGGGAGGGGGAAGGGAGGGGAAGGGAGGGGGAAGGGAGGGGGGAGGGAGGGGGGAGAGAGGAGGGAAGGAGGGGGGAGGGAGGGGGAAAGGGAGAGGGGAAGGAAGATTGATTGACTCTTTCCAATATTTCACTAAGCGATAATGACAATTAGCAGACGGTGTCTATTTGAAACGAGTGGGAAGAAGAATGTGAGGCTGAGCTGTGAGGTGGAGGGAGGTGGCCTTTTAGAAGGCAGGAGGCGCCTGCAATTTGGAGGACCTCCACTGGGTGGAGCTCCACTGGGAGAAGGAAGGTGCACTTATGGTCCTGCTTCCTACACGTTGGGAAAAGTGAGTGCGGGCCACAGGTAGAGAGCAAAGGGGACACCTGGGACCTGAGCCACCCTTCCAAACCAAGGGAACCAGGGGACAGGACCCAGGGCCACCCGACAGCGGCGACTCCGCGCGCCAGTCCGCAGCTCGCCCGCCCGCCAGGCCCCAAGGCAGGTGCTGACCGCCTACCTTCTGGGAACTCACCATTTTTGGCTTCTCTGGTGACCTGGCGTCCTCTGGAGGAACCTCTGGGCACCCGAGATCCCCGAGAACACGGGCAGCGCAGTCACCTGGGTCCCTGGAGCAGAGAACACGGGGCCTGGAGCAGGAGCAGCCTAGTCGGTGAGGAAGAAAAGCCCGCGAGCTTGCGGAAGCCCGCCCTTCCCCTCCCTCTGCGCACTGATTGGACAGTTCCCCCCAGCGACCCGGATGGATGGCCTCCAGGCCCGCCTCTGGATCGTGACTGACAGCTAAAATAGTGCAATCACTGGCTGAAATTGGGTAGAGTGACAGAATCTTGGTCCCAGCCCTTTTCAGGAGGAGCTTCCCGGCTGTGCTGGGAACGAATCAAGGTGGGAAGCCTTGGCTTAGCCTCTGTGACAGAGGTGATGCCTGGCGCTGAGCTGGGCTTCAGCCATAGAGTGCTTTCCGAGCATGGCAAGGCCCTGGGTTTAACCTCAACACAAAAGCAAAGCAGAGCTTCTCCAGGAGGCTGCGGCTGGAGGAGCCCAAGGTCAGGTCTGCATCTGCAAACAGTGAGACCCTGTTTTCAAATAAATTGAAAAGGGTGGGGATGGAGCTCAGAGGACGGGGTCAAGCCCCTTTGGGTTTATTCCCCAGTACCTTAAAAAAGAAAGTACGATATTTTATTATGTATTATATATATACTATATATTTTATATATTTTTTGTATATATAAAATATATATCATATATTTTTTATAAAATATATATATTATATATTTTCTATATAAAATATGTATTTTATATAATATATTCTATATATAAAATGGATATTTTATATAATATATTTTATATATAAAATATATTTTTATATGTAAAATATATATTTTTATATATATAATATATAATATATATATATATATTTCTCACACCAAATACATCTAATCAGAATATTATCTATAATATATTATATATATAATATATATAATACATGTATATATTATATTTGTATTTATTTATATATATATATTTTTTTTTTCCCTAGCTGATGCGACCTCAAGTGATTTAGAAAAACACGGTCTCCAAATTTTTGAAACACTTTTTAAAGATATCATATATATGACTCATATATAATAACTAAAAATAAAAACAAATTGAAAACTATTTAGTAATTCTCCTAACCTCCTGGCCTCTGTTGCTTTGAGGAGGCTCCTGATCTATAAAAGGAAGCAACTGGGGTTGGCTCTGATGCCCAAGGCTCCCTCCCCAGCAGAAAGGGTGGGGAGGAAGGAGGGCAATCCTCTAGGGCAGCAATGTGGGGTGAAAATAAAATGGGTGCTTTGTGCTTAGTGTCGATGTTCTACTTCGACTGTTAGGAAGTCTTCTGCAGAGATGTGACTCTGGTGACCCCACAGGTCTGTTCAGGTGTTCACCCACAACCAAACAGCTAAGGTTATGATGCAAAGCAGGAAAGAAACTTTGACCAGTGCAGCTACACCAGGAAGACAAGGAAACCCTGTCCTTACCCTGTCTTCAGATGCTGACAAGGACTTTGAGGTTTGTAGAAAGGGTAATCATAGGCATGTATGGATAGGGGAGATTGTATCTAGGATTTAGTATTATCTGTAGGATTTAAGCTTCAAGCATCTGTGGTCTTATAACCTATCTGTGAACTCACACTCACTTGCCCCCTGGACGCATGTCACTCTATTGCACAGACTGACCTCACTTTGTCAGGAGGAAGTCCCACTCCAGTGTATTCTTTTCATGTCAAGGTTTTCAACAAAAGCCACAAGCCATAGGAAGCAACATAGCCCCAGGAGCTGACCCAGCACTCTCAGCATCCTGGGTTTCAACTGATAGTCCAACCAGAAAGAAACCAAATCCCTGTTCTCCTGGGCCCATTAACCCTGCATATAAACCATAAAAAATTGCCACTTGGGGCCAACACTGCCTGTCATGTCTATCCCCCTCTTGGAAATTAAGTACATTTTTTTTTCTCTACTTATAAGTTGGGCTTTGTGAAGTCTATCACATCCTGCTCACTGGCCCAAGTTCATTCTACCTAACAATATTGCCCATGGCCAAGGGGGGGCTATTGTGTAAAAAGTCGTATTCCCACAATGTGTGGAAAAGTGGACATATAGCTTCCAGGGCTGAGAATTGAATTCCAGGTGCCTTTATTGTCCCCCATGGTAAAGATTGAATTGAGGGCAGGGGCACTTTGCCACTGAGCATCCCTTTTATTGTGGTTCAAAGAAGGTGGGTGTGAGCATAACTGTAATGGGCCTGAGAGAATAACTCCAGATGGTGACTCCAAGCTACTATGAATCCAATGAGGAAGTTGACAAATCAGAGGGTGAGACCAAGCATGGTTGTTCATGCCTGTGATCCCAGAGGCTCAGGAAGCCGAGACAGGAGGATTGCTTGTTCGAATCTAGCCATCAGCAAAAATGAGGTGCTAACCAACTCAATGAGAGCCTGACTCTAAATAAAATACCAAACATGGCTGGGTGTGAGAATATAGTATTTTGCCTTAAATGTACAATTGAGATATAAGAAAGGCAGTCTGAGGGCAAGTAGAGCAAAATGGAGAGTCACGTGTACAGCCTCAGACTGTGGATGTGGAAGATCTCGAGTCCGTGCACCTGAACCACCCTGGACCCACAGGAGGTCGGGGAGGGGTCAGCCTGACCAAGAGAGAAAGAAGCCATGTTTATTTAGGTAAAGTCAAAGTGTCTAGGTCCAAAATGCACTAAATCCAAGAAGACTTTCCTGGCACAAAAGGACAAAGGGAGTTGGGGACAACTAAGGGTGTATTGCTTTATATGAAAATATGTGGGGGTTTTGATACCAGGGATTTAACTGAGCACTGCCTAACCACTGAGCCAAACTTCCAGCTCTTTTTTACTTTTACACAGGGTCTGGCTAAGAGGCTTAGAGCCTCCCTAAGCTGCAGAGGCTGGCTTCCAACTTGCAGTTTTCCTGCATTAACCTCCCAATCCACTGGGATTTCAGGCATGTGCTACTCTGCCCTGCAGCATGCTTCTTTAAACAGCCCAGTGGGACACAGGGAAACCCAGGTGAAGATCTGGAAGTTGGTGCACCCCATAGTACTTTGCCAAAGAGGAACTGGGGTGGGAAGTGGGGACCCTTGTGAACTAGAGAATAGAATGCTGACTGCAACTTGCCTACTCGCCCAGATGTTCCATCCTGTCACACTGTCAGCAAAAGCTGTGCTTTTTCTGTACCTGTATCTCTTAGTCTTTTAGGGGACACAGGCAAGAATGGTGGGAACAGACGGTTAAGAGAATAACCCTGTAAAATGGGCCCGCTGTGCTGACCTGCAAATGCATGATTTCCAAAAAGCAATTTACCTGCAACTCTGCCTGGCCCAAGTGGACAGGAGATGTCACATTCCTCAGCCAACTGCCTGTGATCTGCATGAGAAAGGCAGGAAACACCCTAAGAGAAACCCAAGTGACTATGCGGGGACAGACTTTGTGACTCTTTTCACAGACCAGATTTTGGAAGAAAGGATAATTCTTTGAATAAGAATCCAATTAGAATGGCTCAGCATGGGCCAAGGTGACATAGAGTTTCCATGAACCTGGAGACTTGAAAGTATGATGTCACCCTGCTGTCAAAAGTCCAAACGTGCACCTGGGCAGGACTCTCTGGAAACTTCCCACGGACTCCAATAAAACTAGAGTACAGAAGAGGCACAGAGTCCCTCTGCTGTCTGAGAGGACCCACTCTCGCCCTTTAGAATGTCCCCTTCCCCTTCAAGAAGTTCATGCCTGTTACAGGGCGACATGTCTGAAAACTTTCTGATGTGATTGCAAAAATCAAAGGTTCAAGGGGGTCTTGTCACTGCCTCAGTTTCTCAGGAGGTCCCAGCTCTATAATGAGTTAATTCTCTCTAAAATAAAAAAAATCAGAAACCTTCATTAACAAACAGCAAAACAAAACAAACAACAACAACAAAAATAGATCAGTAACCTGCTAGACCAGCCTCTGCAATTTAGCTTCACTCTGTCTCAAAATAAAACTTGCAATAGAGATGAAGTTCAGGGCATGTAGTTCAGAGGGCTGGGCATGACGGGGCACACTTCAAGTCACAGAAGTTTGTGAGGCTGAGGCAGGAGGACCGTGAGTTCAAAGCCAGCCTCAGCCATGGTAAGGTCCTACGCAATTTGGCGAGAACCTTTCTCTAAATAAAATACAAAATAGGGCTGGGGATTGGGCTCAGTGGTTGAGTGCCCCTGCGTGCAATCCCCAGTCCCCACCCTTCCTCCAAAAAGACATAAGAAAATAGAATGTAAAAGGGCAGAAATAAAACTAACAACATTAACAGTGACATTATATGAGAATTGACTGAGCGATCCTATCCAAAGGTAGAGGTCATCAGAAAAAATAAATAAATAAAAACAATGTCCAATTCTACGCACCTGAGACCCAGATCAGGAAATGTAATGATGAAACTAGTCCCATCTTTGCCCCAGATCTCCCTCCTGGCTGCCTGATATCTTTTTCTTTGGGTTCTATGATGTCTCCTCTGACCTTAAGGGTTCACAGAAAGAGAGAAAGAGAAAGAATGAGAGAGATAGTTTCAGGGATTGATGTAGTGATCGGTCAGAGCCTCTTGCTTCAGGACTGGAAACCGGGGGCATCATTCAGAGTGGCTCCCCACATATTTCCTCTTCCTTAATATTTGAAGGTGATTCGGAAACTGTATCTTTCAGTCACTGGATTCTTGGTCCAAGGTCATCATGATCTACTATTGAAACACAGAAGGCATTAGTAGAAAACATACTATCTCTAGGACATAACCAACTTGGAAGATCCAGGTTGTTGTTGTTGTTGTTGTTGTTGTTGTTGTTGTTGTTATTATTATTATTATTATTATTATTATTATTATTATTCTGCCAAACACTCACCAGAAGATTCTTCATCTTTTCTCGATTTTATTGGGAAGCCTTGCACTTGGCAGTGGTAACATAGACATTGTCATTTGGCATGACGCTTCAGGCTCTCCACAAACCACGGAGCAGAGGGCTCAGTCACAATATTTATCACAGTGGCCTTTTAGAGCATTTTAACTCAGTTCTAGTTTTTCCATCAGCATTTATCTGACTATGAAAGCTCTTGGAAGGAATTTAAGTCCAACATTAAGAGAATCCCTGTGTTGTAAGTTTGAAACAGAGCCATAAAGACTGTATTGTAGAAGCAACGAATAATATTTAAAGTGGTCACTTCAAAGATATGAGACCAGGAGCTGGCCTAGGTCTGGTTAACTGGCATGCACCTGTTTCAGACCTGAACCTTAACTTCAGCATAGTATAGCTCTGAAATATCAAATGGCAATAACTAAGATGAGTTGTATTCATGCAGGCGACAGGATAGTCATCATCCTTTCTCTTAATTCTCACATTTAAGGAGTCTGTTAGGTCTGTCAGTGAGGCAGATATTCTGAAGGCAGAAGACAAACATCTTAACATCCTTTTGGGTGCCATCTCACTGAGGGTTAGGGTATTACCAGTAAAACCTCCAGATTACAGGCATTCTCCTGTAATTGTTCTTGTCCACTCTAGGAGACCAGCCTAAATGCATCCACTATTTCTAGAACTCTTGTGTGGTCCTGACTAGACATTTGCATAATATTCAAGAATACTCAGGAATAATACTTAGGAAAGGTGCCAGTTTCTATTGTAGAATGATCAGGGCAACCCTACATTGGTGGATACCTTGTGTAAATAACTGGCCTGTAGAGAAAAATTCTGTTTCAACAATCTTTCTCTTCGGACAATGGTCCAGATAAGGAGATCTAATTTCTAAGGGCAGCATGATTGTCTGGTTTAGGTTTCTCATATGGTGACTATTCCTCAAATATAATCCCAGACAACCTGTTTGCCATAGGATCAACAGATAACTGACCACTACAGTCTGTAAGATTAATCTAGTTTCATGGGTGGACTTTCCAGTCCACATTACAATGTACATAAAAATGGATCTGAAGGCTAAGGTGGTGGCTCGGTGGTGGAGTGCTCACCTAGCACTTGCAAGGCCCTGGGTTTGATCATCAGCACCACATGAGAACATAAACAAAATAAAGGTATTGTTTCCATCTACAAGTATAAAGCAAATTTAAAAAATATATCTGAGGAATGGGTCCATAGAAGTCTCTTCATGATTTTTACCTACCTGAGAAGTTCATGAAGCTGCGTGGTTGTAAACTCTGCAGTTGGAAGATTTACCTTCCTGTGTCAGGTTTTTCAGTCATTTTCATGATGATAAGTTTAAATTCTATCTTTTCAAATCTGATTTAATTTACTGAATCATATTCAGCAGCAGTCAACATGATTCTGTAAATTCAAGAGCAGTCTCAATTTTTTTTTTTGATGGTGCTGGGGATTGAACCCAGGGCCTTGTACATGTTAGCAAAGCACCCTAACAACTGAGCTATATCCCCTGAGATTCTCAATATTACAATTAAGAAAAAAATTAAATATTTTGTAAAATCTAGTGTGTGCCTCTGTGATCCTGTGTTCTCTCTTTTCTTTATTTAATAAAATTAAGTCAAGACTTGGCATAATCCATGGTATCATCGGTTTAAGTTATGGATAGTAGTACAAGTATTTAAATGATCAGATTTACCTTGAATTGATTATTGTAATTTCCCAATATAAATACTAGTTGATCTATCCTAACAAATTTAAAAGGAATCCTCAATCTCTTTCTGAGAGAAGGTCTCAACATATCTTTATGTCTCAGAATATTATCCTTTAAATAGGTTTCTCTCGATGGTCTTTTAAAAAATGTCACTAAGCATTATATAAATCCTACCAAATTTTGTGGATAATAGGTCCAATCAGAGAACTTCTATCATGTCCATGAATTTTCAACAAGGTTTACAACTTTTATTACTCAAAACTAATGTACAACTTTAATTTGGAGAAGCTCAGTCCTAATAAAATTCCCAGAACTCAAGATGATTCAACAAACAAAATATGCAAGAATGGACAGTCTTTGAATCAATCAAACTTAGTCTCCAAGGAGAATTGTAAAAATTAGAATCTAAGTCAGCAGTTTAATGTATTTAGTGTTTAATCAAGGATGTAAATTTATTCACCCAAATTAATCCTTGCCTTAAACAATAAGAATCATTAGGCAATAAAGACCTTGCTTAACAGAATTAAACTTAATATTTTAATAGGTCTTTATCATGTCAAAATATGAAAAAAAAATATTAGCTCAGTATCAGCATATAGAGTAAAATCAGGGAAATAGCCTGAAATATCCTTGAATTAATCAGTTAAAACTTTTAGTCAGTCCAGTACATACAAATCTTTATTTTTACATTTTTATATTATCTGTCTAATTAATAATATAAATATATTTCTATTTAGGAAAATATTTTTATCATAAAAATCTAGAATTTAAAGATCTTGGTTTACCCAAAGATGATTTCTTTTTTCTTAGGACCTCCAGTGTGTGCTTCTCCTCTGTTGAAATTCCTTTTAGAATTTTTCCTGGTTACACTTTGAAATGATTTATGAAAATAATTTTTGAAAGATAATTACTTTTGTACCTTGATAAAAAAGAAACATCAATGAGGGCTGGGGTTGGGGTTCAGTGGTAGCATGCTTGCCAGGCATGCATGAGGCACTGGGTTCAATTCTTGGCATTGCATACAAATAAATAAAAAAAGTAAAGGCTCATCAACAACTTAAAAATATATTTTTTTAAAAAAAGAAAAGAGATATCAATGAAAATATAGTTAAAGTGCTTGGATATTTCTGTAGATAAGGGCATAACCTATAATTAACACAGTAGAATTGATTAACTTTATGTAACCACGTGGTTCTTAAGATATTTTGGATTCATTTCAATTTGTTTTTAACTAGGAGTGCACGCTTGCATGTGACATCACATGATGTAGCTGATGATCCTTGTGTATACATTTATTTATTTCTTGTAATTATATAGTCAGGAACAAGAAGAAGAATTTTGGGGGTCATTTCAGGAACATGGATGGCTTTGTTTCTGCGATAAGCAAATGCATCCCTGAGTTACAGTCATCTGATCCGGTAGGAGGTTCAGAAAATACACACACACACACACACAAACACACACACACACACACACACACACACACACACACACAGGCTGAACCCTTTTATTGAGAAGAAGCCATTCAAATGAGGCAAGGGGTCAGGTTTCAGAGGGCTGAGTCTAGCTTCCTGATGTCTTGTCCACAAGAGGCCTGGTTTCAGCTTTGGAGTTGTTCTGTATCCTTACTTGAAGGAAAAGCATGAATGAGAGTCAGACCCCATCATTCCTCCTCCAATTAAAAAAATCCTGCAGGAGAAGGGTAGAGTGTGTGGGAAGGGCGCCCCCTGCCGGGCTCTTGCAGGAACACGCAGCTGCAGAGTTCTTAGGGTCCCTGTTAGCCTCAGATTGTGTCACCTGAGCAGCAAGTGGAGACACACTCTAAGATCCCCCAGATTTCAGAGATGGGGGTATTTGCACAGGACATATCAATAACCTTTGGAAAACATTCATTAGTAAAATCATGTTATATTGATGTATGCATAGATTTTGGAATGCTCCAGTCTAGAGACTGTTTTCACATTCTTTATGGTGTTTGAAGAGAAAATTCTTATCAATTTGATGAGGTACTCTTTATCAAATTTTCTGTTCTTGCTGGTGTAGTGGTTCATGCCTGTCATCCCAGCAACTCAGGAGGCTGGCACAGGAGGACGGCGAGTTTCAAACCAGCCTTGGCAACTTAGTGAGGCCTGAAGCAACTCAGTGAGATCTTGTATCTAAATAAAATATAAAGAAGAGCTGGGAATGTGAATCAGTGGTTAAGTGCCCATAGGTTCAATCCTCCATACCAAGAAAATAAAATTAAAAATAAAAAATTTTTAAAAGTGGTTTCTGATTGAATCTTCAGTATGATTCTAAGACATCTTTCCTCTCTCAAGAACCCCAAAATTCCCTCTTGTTTTTTTGTCCTGATAATTTGAGTAATTTCAGTATTTGCATTTCTGTGTTCCATGACACTAGAGTATATTTGGAAACATTATACATACATGGAGTGTAACTTATTCTGATTAGGATCCTAGTCTTTTAGTTGTACATGATGTGGAGTTACCCTGGTCTGTAGTTACATATGAACATAAAAATGTGTTCCATTCAGTTTACTCTCTTTCCTATACCACTCCCCTCCCTTCCCATAATTTCCCTTTATCTAATCCAATAGGCTTTTATTTTTTCCCTCCTCAATCTTCGTGTGTGTGTATGTGTGTGGGGGGAGACAACTAGGCTGATTGCATAGTTGAGCTATTGTGAATTGAGTTGCTAGAAATATCTTTGTGGCTGAGTCACTGTAGTGTGCTGATCTTTAAGTCCTTTGAATATAAATCGAGAAGTGGCATAGCTGGGTCAAATGGTGCTTCCATTTCAAGTTTTCTAAAGAATCTCCATACTGCTTTCCAGAGTGGTTGTACCAATCTGCAGTCCCACCAACAATGGGTGAGTGCCGGGTTTCTGTTCTCGTGACTAAAAGGCTCAGGGGTCACTTCAGTTAAACTGGGCTAACTGGGCTGCATGAAATAACCACACAAAAGACACAAATACCTTTTTCTTTGGGGTTGCTGTGACGGCTCCTCTGACCTTAAAGGACCGCAGAAAGAGAGAGAGAGAGAGCATGCGCTGACCACTTTTATTGAGGAGAAGCTATTCAAATGAGGCAAGGGTTCAGGGGGCTGAGTCTATCTTCATGATGTCCACTGTCAGCAGGTTGACTGACACCTGGGTAGGCCACACCCAAGGGCACAGTAAGAGGAGGGGACACACACAAGGCACAACCCTGGAAGACACACCCATTTCTGTGACTGAGTGCCTCAGCACCCAGCTGGGGAGTGTAACTCAGTCACCCATAAGGTTGGCCTCCCACATATTCCCCCTTTCCTAATATAAAAAAAGGAATGTAACTAGGAAATTTTCTTTCAGTCACTTGGCTCTTGGTCCAAGGTCATCACAATCTGCTATTGAAACACAAAAAGAATTAGTAGAAAACATATTATCTTCATAACAGTCAACATAATAATCTGGATTATTATTACCTTGCCAAACACTCATCAGAAGATTTTTAATCTTTTCCCAATTTTATTGGGACACATTGTTTTTGGCCATAATAACACACATTTTTATTGCCATGACATTTAGGCCTCTCCATAAACCATAGGGCAAAGGACTCACTCTCATTATTCATTACATTGTCTTTTAGAACATCATTACTTAGTTCTCATCCTTCCATTAGCACTTATCTGACCATGAAAGAAGTTGGATGCAATTTAAGTCAAACATTAAGAAAATCCATACATTGTAAGTTTTAAGACATAGCCACAAAGGCCGAAATTGAATAAGCAAGAAATAATATTTAAAGTAGTTACTTTAGGGATTATGAGACCAGCAGTTTGGCTAGGTCTGGTTAATAAACATACACCTTTTTCAAAGCCTGAATATTAACTTCAGCATATTATACTTCATAAATATTAGCTGGCAATATTTAATGAGGCAGTAAGTTGTATTCTTTTAGGCTACAGGATATTTATTATTTTTTCTCTTCACTCTCATATATAAGGAGTTAATTAGTTCTGTCAGTAATAAAATACCCTTGAAAAATTTTATTTTAATAATCTTTCCAACAATTGTCCATAAAGGTAAATGTAGTCTTGGTCACTAAAGTCCAGCAAAATTGGCTGGCTTGAGTTTTTTATCTGCTGTCTAGCATAAGTTTCTGTCACTGGTGTGCTCAATTTGTTGCTCTGCTATTTGGCTACCTCAGTCCCAAGAACTGGTGATAACTGGCTGGTGACAAACCTCAAGTCAATGTCCAGTAGCTCAGTTTCTTTTTTCAATATACACAACTATTATAGGGTTTGAGTGGGGCGTGCCTGTCAATCTACATAAGCAAGATGATATCCATAAGCCAATCATCTTCTGTCTAGTGTAACCATACTGTGAGGAAACTCTATGTGCTCATAGCTGTTAGTTGCAACTGAAGGCTATTCTAACATTTTCCCCTCTTCTATTAAATTTATTGTCAAAGGAGAACCCTGATGAGAAAAAAAAAGGAAAAGAAAAGGCATAGAAAAAAAATGAGAACCAAGAAAGAGAAAAGCATCCAGTCATGGCCTATTACTGTAGCTGCATTTGTCTCCTGCTGTGGTGAGCAGGCAGTCACTGTTGACTAGGTCTCTGTCACTAGGGTTCTGATCTGAGCTGGATGTGGGGAGCAAAGCAACCATGGGGCAAGAGACCTCTCTCAGAAGGGAAGAAGAATTAGGCCTTTGCACCTCGGGGGTGTGAGGTTCTTTGCCTCACCTTTGCTGGCCCCCAAATTTTCTCCTGATGGCCTCTCTGCGACTGTGCCTGTCTTTGGTTGTCTCTCCCTTGAGGAATCTTACCTGTCATTGGCTAACCAGCCATTCTCTGGGGCCAAACAGGGTGATGTGGAGTGTTCATGGCATCGTCCCCAAGAGGGCTCTATGTCTCCTTGATAGATAATGCCCCCATGGCCTCCATGCCAGCATTTACCCTAGGATCAGCAAACTCAGGTTACTTCTCCGTGGAGGGCCCAGCTCACAGCACCGGGATGGTGGGGATGAATTCAGGAAGGAAGGAGACAGGCCATAGAAAGACAAACAATAATATAGTCACAAAGCTGAGAGAGACAGACGAAGAGTAGATCCCTCATACAGAACTGGCCCTTAATTGGTGTTACTCACATCTGGTCTATAGCTGTTATCCACACGGATGCAGAACAATCCGTTATTTCAACACTTTCTTTTTCTCAAAAGATACTTCCAGACAGTCTGTTTACCATAGAATCAATATATAGGTATAACTGACCATTACAGTCAGGACAATTAATTTAGTTTCATGGGTGGACTTTCCAGTCCACACTGCAAGACACTTTAAAGGTGAACCTGGAAAATGGGTCCATACAAGTCTTTGCATCATTTTTATTTACCTGACAAGCTCGTGAAGCTGCATGGCTATAAACTTTGTAGCTGGAAATTGACCTTCCTGGGCCAGGTTTCTCACTTATTATAATGATAACTGGTTTAAACTCTCCTTTGATATCTGATTAAATTTACTGAATCATGTTCAGTAACACTAAGACTCTCAATAATACAATTTAAGAAAAAACTTTTAAGGTATTTGTAAAATCTAGTGTCTCTCTGGGATCCTGTATCCCCCCTTTTCTTTATTTAATAAAATTGAGTAAAGGCTTGGCATAAGTCATAGTATTATTAGTTTAAGTTATAGATAATAGTACAAGTATTTAAATGACTAAGAATAGATTTACCTTTTATTGATTATTAAAATTTTTAATATAGACTAGTCGATCCATCCTAACAATTTAGAAAGAATCCTCAATCTTTTTGAGAGAAGGTTTCAAAATCTCTATATTTTAGAATATTATCCTTTAAATAGGTATCTCTTAATTGCCTTTAAAAAATATGATGAAGGTTATTTTCTGTGTAGGGAGCAGTATATGAATCTTACTGTATTTTTTATGGACAAAAGATCTAGTTAGATAACTTATATAATATCAATAATTTTTTTTCAAGTTTGTAACCGTTATTGTTTAAAATTAATATATAACTTTAATTTGGAGAACATTAGTCTTAATAAAACTTTTTTTAATTTTATAATTATCTAACAAACAAAATATGTAAAAATTAGTATCTCAGTGTCTTAGAATCAATCAATTTTAGTCTCTAAGGACAATTGTTAAAATCAGGATTTAAGTTAGTAGTTCAATATACTTAATGTTTAATCAACAATGTGAATTTATTTACCAAAACTAATCTTTGTCTTAAACAGTAAGAACTATCAGGCAATAAGGATCTTACTTTAAAGAAATAAACTTACTTTATAATAGGTAGTTTATCATGTCAAAATATGGACAAAATCTTAGCTCATATTAGTATAATTAAATTAGGAAAATAACCTTAAATACCCTTAAATTAATTATAGTCAGTTTAGTATATATAGATCTCTTTTTAAATTGTTCTAACTTTTTACATCATCTGTTTAGATAACAATATAAAATTTTTTTTTACTTAGGAAAATGAATATAAAAACCTTGTTTTACCTAAAGATGATTTCTTTTTTCTTTTTAGGATCCATGTGTGCTTTGTCTTTGTTGAAGCATCTTTTTCTTTTAGAAATTCTTTTTTTGGCTATACTTTGGAAAAATTTCTGAAAACCTTAGGATCTATAAACAAATTATTTTACTTTGATAAGAAATATCAATGAAAATATAATTAAAATCCTTAGATATTTTGTAGACATAATTATTTATCATCTTATGAGTTTGAACAGTAACTTTGAGAATTAGAAACCACTTGAAGATTGTATTTTCACTTAAAAACAAATTTATAGTAAACACATTTATCTCAAATATCTGTAACTGAAAAGGGAGAGTATCTGATAAATGTAAATATAAAGCATAAATTATGGGTTTTCTGTTGAAGAAAAACAGTTAGGCAAATATATATTAACTAATCAATTAGGCATGTGCTAATTATTTTATAGATTAACTGCCGCAGTCTGGCTGGGCACAATTCAGGAGCCATTTGTCAAAAGAAACTAACTTTATTTTTAAAACTACAAACACCAAACAAAACCGCTTCTCAGGAAAAAACCCTCAGAGCCCAACTGCCACCACTGGCTTCCCACAAGCCTCTCACCCCCACACCAGCCTCTCCACCTCCCACAATTTTCCTGCTCTTGAGGCCGATTGGCTGGGTTGCGTGGGTGGAGCCAAAGAAATATCCCAATGAGCAGCTCCGTGGAGGAGCCAATCAACTGGATGTTGCTGGGGCCACTGTGAGCCAATCATCAGCTGGCAGTCTGAAGGGCAGGGAAACAGCCCAATGAACATCACCGCAGAGGAGCCAATCAGCTAGATGTTGCTGGGGCCGCTTTGAGCCAATCATCAGCTGGCAGCTGGAAGTTTGCTGGGGCCCCTTTGGCTGTGGATCTCAACAATTAACAAATATAGGTTATCTAAATATCTAAAAAAATATATATTAAGAATAAGAACATAACTTATAATTATATTAACTTTATGTAACCACGTGGTCTTAAAACATTTGGATCCATTTTAATTTATTCTTAACTAGGAGTGCACTCTTCTATGTGACATCACTTGATGTAACTGTAATAAATCCTTGAGTATACATATTTATTTTTACAGTTAGAATGACAATAAGGATTTTTTGGTCATCACAGAAACTTTGCTGGCTTTATTCCTGTTTCGAGCAAATGCATCCTCATAACCTCCAAAATTAAAAGTAAAATATAAAGAAGCATGTTTGATATCTCTCATCAATAGAACATTATTTAGTAACACAACTATAGAGAAAAGTCAGGTTATTTAACTCAGAACTAACTTAAATTTAGGGCTGCAACATAGAAACCTGTGGAATTAAATTTTGTCTGAAAAAGATATCTTTTGTTAACATTTACAGGTAGGCATTCTTAAAAATAGACTCTGAACAGCTCGATAGAAATCTGAAACACAGTAATACAGGTTAGTCATTGGAAGGCGAAACTAGAAGTCCTGTCTGAGTGACTGTGAAAGAACAAATCAGAAGCCCGCAAAAGTATGGGAGGTGGGACCAGGAAGCCTGCACTTCTGGCCAGGCACCCCCTGGTTACCATGGTGATGCAAAAAACATGGAGTCCACTGCCCATTGTTAGAGCAAAAGTTCCCCAAGTTTTCCTAGCTGATTGCATTTTATTTTATTTTGTCTGCATTTCCCCCCACCTGGCCACAATCTCACTGCAGTAGCAGCTTGTTCTGTCTCTGCCACCTGCGGTTGCAGCTCCTGTACATTCTGCACTTTTTTCTGTGGCATGTGGGTGCTCCAAAGGTTTTTTATGCTAGCATTACCATCAGATCTTAAGTTAGTCTGTGTTTGGCATTTAGGTCAAGTAATTCAAGGGTTAAAAGAGCTGCTGGCTGCAGGGGCTAGGACCCCATAGCAAGCAGGGAGCAGCAACAGCAAAAGTTTTTTGTCCCCAGCAGCTGAGTTACAGCCATTCTGATTCATAGGAGAATCAAGTAGTAAAAAGGTCCATTCATACATTCTGAGTATGTATTGACAAAAACAATAGAAAATTGAAACTTATTTCTCTCCAAGTAAACATCACATTTTCTCTCCCTTTATCTCACTCTTCTAGCGCAAACTTCTAGAACATAAAGGCCAAAAAAATCTCTTTTTTTTTTTATGCAATGCTGAGGATAGAACCCATGTTCCACCCATGCTAAGCAAGCACTCTACCGCTGAGCAACAATTCTAGCCCCCAAAAAATCTTTTATACAGATTTATAAAAACAATTTTAAATATGTCAAGAGATTTGTAATCTTTTGAAAAACCAATAAACAAAAATTTTAAAAAACATTTTAAAAAATCCACAAAAGTGCGCTTTCCATGGAGAGGACTCAACTCAACAACATACCCCATCAATCATCTTAATAACTATATTTATTTAGAGTCTCTACAATTATACCCCAATATTAAAAATTTTAACGTCACAGATTTTCCTTTTGTCTAATTCACTTACTTTCTACAATTTTACCCACAATACTCTGCAATCCTAAGCATGCTTAACTTCTGGAGACAACTTTCAACTTCACTTTCTTTAATATTTAAATTGGAGTCCGCTTAGGAGCCAGCATTTGTCCCTTTTGTCCCAGGGGCTTAAAGACACAGACCTTTCGCCCCACGTTGGGCACCAATTGCCAGGTTTCTGTTCTCGAGACTAAAAGGCTCAGGGGTCACTCTAGTTAAACTGGGCTAACTGGGCTGCATGAAATAACCACACAAGAAACACAAATACCTTTTTTTGGGGGGTTGCTGTGACAGCTCCTCTGACCTTAAGGGTCCGCAGAAAGAGAGAGAGAGAGAGCACACGCTGACCCCTTTTATTGAGGAGAAGCTATTCAAATAAGACAAGGGGTCAGGTTTCAGGGGCTGAGTCTATCTTCATGATGTCCACTGTCAGCAGGTTGTCTGACACCTGGGAAGGCCACACCCAAGGGCACACTAAGAGGAGGGGACACACACAAGGCACTTCCATGGAAGATTCTATTTTAAATAGGGCAAGGGTTATATTACAAATGAACAGGTGAGCATAGCTTCACCCGTAAGGCTATAGCAAGACACACCCATTTCTGTGACTGAGCACCTCAGCACCCAGCTGGGGAGTGTAACTCAGTCACCTGTAAGGTTGGCCTTCCACAAGGGCTGACATCTCTGGATCAATATTCAGTAATCTGAACCTTGGTTCTGGGTCCTCCATGTCTGATATCACATTCAGGTACCCCAATAGAATGAGAGGCACTTTCTGGGTAAACACAAGCATGACTTTTACCCCACATTATCACTGAATATTATCATTTCTGTTGTTATGTTTGTAAATTCTTCCACCAAACATGACTCAAGGGACCTGCTGCAGTGGAAAAAAAATGTGTTTTTCAGCTGCAGTGTGACTTTCAGAGTCACAATAAAAAAAATTAAAACAAAACATGATTAAAGTTATTTTCTGGGGTCTTATCCCCCACTTTTTTAATAATTGTAGCTTAATAGATAAATGAGTTTATTCTACAATGGCTTGACCTTGATGCTCCTATGGAATATCTGTTTTATGATCAATACAAAATTGATGGCAAAACTGCTAAAAAGAAAAATTGGTATAAGCTAGTGTATTATCAATTTCAATCTGTAAAAGACATTCTAATGCTACAAAAATAGCTAGACAGTGAGAAATAACATGCTGAGTATTTTCTTATACACAGGCAGTGGCAAAATAAATTTAGAGTAAGTATCAACAATAACATGAACTTAACACTGTTTGCCAAATTGAGGGATGTGAGTTACATTCATTTGCCATAACTGATTTAATAATAAACCATGGGATTAACCCCAGTTGGTAAAGATAAATTGTTTAAAACATTGTGAGATTTGATGAACAATTTGACAAGTTATTTCCCAGGAATATTAAGGTTTTTTATATAAAGAAGAAGCATTCTGATGATGTAAAGAATGTGAGGCTTGTGCACAATCATATAAAGATATTTATTCACAAACAGCAACAAGTTAATCAATCGTATCATTACCTGATGCTAAAGGACTTGGAAGATGAGAATGTGCTCTACTTATATGGCTAATGAAACATGGATAGTGACACATTTGAATTGTCTTTTGTAAGGTCTGAAACAAATTAAATAACTTTTGCAATGATGTGTTCCCATTAGTTGATGTTTCAATATTTTTGTAACACAAACAGCATGTAAAATATCTGAATAAACATTGATTGATTGGCTCATTTGAAAAATGAATTAAAGCACAAATGAGAGCTTTAAGTTCTGCTCATTTTGCAGAAGTATAAGATGTCTGTATTATCTCTGTATGATCATGGCTATAGAAACGTACATTTCCTGAAATTGATCCATCAGAAAATATTGTTAGTGCTCCAACTATTGGTTAAGCACATACAATTTTGGGGAAAATAAATGTAGTCACAAGAGCAAACTAAATAATTTT
This sequence comes from Ictidomys tridecemlineatus, assembly GCF_052094955.1. NCBI lineage: Eukaryota > Metazoa > Chordata > Mammalia > Rodentia > Sciuridae > Ictidomys > Ictidomys tridecemlineatus. Next base: position 4,000 of record NW_027523833.1, on the reverse strand, counting down.
ATCATGAAGGTAATGGCTTTCCATTTGACCAAGGAAATTAGCAAAAGCTATTTGCAATTATTAGAAGACTGCCAAAGCCAATCATGCTCTTGAGTAGAAAAAGGAACAACAATAATATTAGGCTATGACCCAACTATCTGCAAAACACATTTCATTCCTTTAATTACTGAGTAATAAAGCCATGGAAATGAGTTGATGACTTTTGAGGAGAATGAGGTAGGCAAGGCCACTCAATAATTCCCAATTATTGCCATATTGCTCCTGTAGGAGTATGAACATTGGGAAATGTTAGACAATATACAGGCTCTTGTGGATTAATTCTAGTAAGCTGTGCAGTCTCCATGGCAGACTCAACCTTTGGTATGTTAATCCTTTTTTCTGCCATAAGTTGATGAGAAAGTACAGAAGGATCTCCCTGGGCAATCTGAAACGGAGGACTGAAATATGCAGTGGCTAATTTTAAACTTGGTCACACCCAATGAATATCACCTAGAAACTTTTAGATGCCATGTGCCTTGGGCAATCTATTGTGCTTGGGGGTGCTGCTGATATTTCCCAAGGTAAAACCTAAATCTCCATGGCCCCATAATGAGACAAGACCCAAGTAATTTACGGATGACTCCCTGCAACTTATTTGGGCCCTACCTCAAAATAAAATATAAAAATGGCTGGGGACAGGTCTCAGTTGTAAAGTGCTCCTGGGTAAAACCACCAGTACAAGAAAAAAACAAGCTAACAAATAAAAACAAAAAGAAAACAGCTGGAGGGCTCTGCACATGTGAGACAAAATCATCTGTAACAGAAATTGTTAGATAGAGGCAAGAATATGATATATACTTGTAATTACATAGATTATATATTAAATATATGCATATTTGTGATAAAAATTAAGACATATAATATATATCAATAAAGCGGGCAATCTCACAAACTAAGTTATAAATGTATACATGTCTAAAAACAGTGTTCCAAAATATGTGAAGTGAAAACTATCAGGATTAAAGGGAAAAAAATCTACAAAAAGTGGTGGGTAATTTGTGATATCCCATTTTCAAGAAAGAATGAAATGACTAGCAAAAATCCATGTAAAACAAACTGACTTGAACAACAATATAACTACACTAGGTCTACAAAACTATACAAAATATTCTGCCCCAAAGAGTAGAATACATATTTTTCTCCACTGTGTAGGAAACATTGTACAGGACTTGCCATTTTAAAGCCAAAAAAATATCAATAAATTTAAAAGCACTGAAATCAGGACAATGATCTTTCGTAACTACAATGAAATTAAGTTAAAAAACACAAAATTTAAAAATTTGCAAACATGTAGCAATTAGACAGTGTACTCTTTAGGAAGAAAAAAATAAAAAATAGTTTAGGTGGAAAAAAATGAAAGCAAACATGCCTGAATTTATGAGGTGCAGCTAACGTAGCCCTCAGGAGAAAATTCATAACCACAAAAGCCTACATTATAAAAGAAAAACCGCCCAAACCAAAACCTAACTATGCAGCAACTAGACAAAGAAAAGTAAACTGTAATCAAATTGCACTGGGAATGAATTTTGATAAAGAATAGAGCAAGAATAAAAGAAATATACAAAAGAAAGAATTAAGAAAACATCTTCATTATTTAAAGGATTTACAAAATTGATTGTTCAATTAACCAAGAAAGGAGAGAGAGAGAGAGAGAGAGAGTTCTCAAGTTCATAAATATGAAAAGTAAAAGTGAGACCATCAAAGCAAACTGCACAAAAAAATTTAGAGAATTTTAAGGGCATATTATGAACAACTAAATGTGAACAAATTCCTATAAAACTTCCATCAAAACTGACTTAGACATAGAAAGTCTAAAAAGACTTAATAAGAGATTGAATCAGTAAAAAACACAATAAAAACATCCGTATCAGAGCTGAGCATTGTTGGTGCATGCCTGTATCCCAGTGACTTAAAAGGCTGAGGCAGGAGGATCATGAGTTCAAAGCCAGCCTCAGCAAAGCAAGGCACTGAGCAACTCAGGGAGATCCTGTCTCTAAATTAAACACAAAATAGGGCTGGCGATCTTGCTCTGTGGTCAAGGGCCCCTGAGTTCAATATGGTACCAAACAACCACAACAAAAATCTTATTAGAAATGTGAAGTGAAACAATCAAACTAAAAGCAGATATATGGCTTTATGTAAATTAAATTCTAATGTCTCTACCAAAGAACTATTTAAATAAAAAATTTCAGCCTTTATGCAGCATATTGCCCCAATCAATCAAAATAATTTTTGAAGCTGAACAATAAATATTCAAAGCAAAATTATTTAAATTTCCATTTATGGTAGTATCAAACATTAAATTCATAGCAAAAAAATTACAAATATGTCTTCCAAGCAGAAAATACTATACAAAATGTTTAAAAGACTAAGTAGGCATCCACTATTTATTCATAAGATTTAATGTTGCTGAAGTAGTAAAATGCAAGTTGATTTACATACCAATGTATACCTTACCAAAATTCCCACATGTCATTTTTGAAAAATATGGAATGGTAAGCCTAAAGTGAACACAGAAGTTCAGTCAACCTCAAATATAAACTATAGGTTTTCTTCAAGATAAATATAAAGAACAAAATTGGAAGACTCCCCAATTTTAAAGCTCAGTATAAAGTTTTAGTTCTAAAGAAAGAGGATCCTGATTCCTCACCCTATTCAAAATTAATTCAAAAAGGGTAAAAGACCTGACTGTAAAACTACAAAATAAACAAGAGAAAGCAATTTAAGCTCTGGTAAAGACAACAAATGTTTTGGAAATAATTTCAAAATCAAAAAATGAATAAATAAAATAAAAATGGCATTAAACTAAAAACTTGATTTATAGCAAAGAAAAAAAGTGGAAACTCTATAAAATGGGAGAAACTCTTTGCCCAGTATGCATTTGATATAAGCTTCATATTTAGAATACATAAAGAACACAAAAATAATAAAACTAAACAAACAATCAAAAACTAAGTAATGCCTTTTAAAAGTAGGCAAATAAAGTAGACAGTTTTCAAAAGAAGAAACAAAAGTTCCAGTAAACATATAGAAAAATGCTCAATATAATAAGCCTTCAGGAAAATGCAAATCAAAAATACAATGTGGAAGACTGGGGAAATAGCTCCTAGGTAGAGTGCTTACCTTGCATGCACAAGGCTCTGAATTCAGTCCCAGCACCACAAGAAAAAAAAATACATGAGGTATAATCTCATCCCAGTCAAAATGGATAACTTAGAAATGTGACAACCACTGATGTTGATGTGGAGAAAAATCAACACTTATGCATGGGTGTGTGCAAGTAAATTGGGTAGCTGATATAAAAAACTATGAATATTACTCAGAAAACTAACAATAGCTGGGATCGTGGCACACAACTAATCCCATATATTTAAGAAGCTAAAGGAGAGGATTACAAGTTTAAGGCCAACTTGTGCAAGTTCAAGGTCAAAGAGGGCAAAACTCTGTCTCCAATAAAAAAGAAATATGCTGGAAGCCAGAAATGGTGATAAATGCCTGTAAAGTAGGCAACTTGGGAGACTACAGTAGGAGGATCCTGAATGTGTTGTGAGGTTAAAGAAACTTAATGTAATGCTCTCTCAAAATAAATTAATAATAATAATAATAATAATAATAATAATAATAATAAATAAGGCACTGTCATGTAGTCTAATAGTCAAATGTTTGCCAAGCACATGAGGCTTTGGTTAAGTCTTCAGTATCTCAACTAAATAATACTAAAATAGAATTACCTTGTGATTCAGGTATCCCACTTGGGGGTTTGTAATGAAAACAATAAAACACTCATCTGATAACTGGATGCCCATCTTTATTGAGGCAATTCCCAGTTAAAATGATATGGAATCGCCTAGGAATTCTGGGACAGATGGATAAAGAAAATATGGCATATATCTAGGCATACATCCATAAAAGTCAAATGCTGCCACCTGCAACAATTGGGTGAAATTGGAGGATAGTGTGG